>NW_010522487.1:294603-374853 GCF_000687285.1 Phaethon lepturus
ACAGTGTTTTCATTTTCAGCACAGTGATCATTTCTATAGGCTATAGTACTGTGAGACAATTTTTTAATCTTGGAAAACCATGGAAGCAACAACTGCCATTAAATTCCAGTATTATTTAGCAGTCTAACATAAATCTCTTTTTCCTAGCTGAATTGAACTAAACTCCAGCCAATAGAGGTATACAATATCAAATAAGGATTCACTCTAACGTGAATATTACCAGATTGTGAGGTATAGTGTTAATTTTTCTTAACAGTTCTCTAAATCAGTTTTGTAAAATTATCAGGTTTGTCAAATAAATGGAATTAGTCACACAAGTAGAATACATCTTGATATATACCAGTGCAACAGGAGAATCAAATAAAAACCTGCTAATGTATGTAACTAGAAAAAATGTTGATATCTGAAGAAAGGACTCTTAAATAATTGTAATATTTTAAGATTTTGCTTCTCAGCAACTAAACTAAATACAAATATTCTTTAGAGAAAGTCAAATACCTTTTTTTTTTATTTGATGGATGGGAACAAAGTTAAAATGGTTCAATGATTTGCCAAAGAATAGAAAAGAATGTTAGTCAGCAACAGAGTAGACATCTTTGTGATTTTAAGACTTTTTTTCAAATGACTTCTTTATTAACCTGAAATATCTTATCACTTCTGCTTAGCTTTCAAAAGGTAGATTAGCACAGCAGTTTACCCAGTCTGTGCCAAGACAAAGGGCACCTTTCCTGGGTAGACTACATCTCCTGCAGAATTCCAACCAGCTTGTTCAAAGATAACGTAGGTTGCAATGATTATTCCGTAGCAGCCATTCATTAGTAAGGCTGGACAACATAGGTCATGAATACCCTCTACCTCAAACAGGATCAGGTTTTGGGGGATTTCTGCACAGCTATATGGCAGGAAAAGCAAATATATTCTTGGTTTTGGTTTCTAGCTCTTATTATGTTAGATTTATGTGTCCTTCAGAATCCACTATTTCCTCTCCTGGAAAGTACTTGTGCAGAATAATCAAGTTACCCCTAAATCTTTTGAGACTGAGGTCACGTTAAGACATGTCTACTACCCATTGAATAATTCACGTATCTTTTCTCAAACCTTCTCCAACTTTTTAGCAACCTTTTAAAAATTTAGTTGGCGGGAACAAGTCAGTGTTAGAGTATTTTACTCATTAACACCGTTAGTAATGCCACTAACAGCATGTAATTACAACTAATGTAATTATTAAAGGGGAAGGATACTGAAGAAAAAGTCAGCCTCCCATTTCTACTCACTGCCACCCTAATGAAGCACCTCAGAATGGCATCAGCCCTTTCTGCAAGGTATCGCTGCAGGAGTTCGGAGTGAGGCGCGCGCCTGGTTAGACAACTGCACCGTCTTCAGTTACATGTTGGTGCCCTCTGCACTGGCAAATAGCACAGAGTGCTGGCAAACAGGCCAGCGTGAACCAAAGCACAAACGTAGGAGATGCGCATGAAGATCACTGCACGTGAATAAATTGGTAACAGGGATGCGCCTATTGTCCGCCATTCCAAAGTCACGGCCTCCAGTCCTTCTGGCTATATGTAAAGAGTAGTTTGTTTCAGTGGGTTTGCATGAGTCAGGGATATGAGACAGTAAACTCTAATTCTTAACATTTCGTCAACCTTGCATCATTTATAGATTTAATTGCAATGTGATTTACATGCAAATTAATACTAATTGCCCCAGCATGGATGAAAACGTTGAGTCTTACAAGGCCTAGTGTAGATTCTGGCAGTATCCCTCACTCTAGCTACTTGCTATTACTGATTCTTTCTTTTTGTTAAGATATTTTTCCATCTCTAAGTAGGGAAATTTGCAGTCCTTTTAACAAGCGTTTTACATATATTTTATTTATTTTTTAATCAGCCTCTTTTTGCCTGCATAAGTGGCAATATAATAGGTCCCCCGAGTTGCTTTACCATCCAGATTTAGAAATTCCAAAACCGCAGTAAATTCATCTTGATGTGACCATTTTCTATTCAATAAAATAAATTTCTGAAACTAATTATACAATTTCACTTAACTGTTTGTAAAGAGTATTTCAACTGAATATTTTCCATTTTTTTACCTCGGATGAGAGCAACATGTCCATAGTTTTGCTAAGTTGGTCATTTTACCCATTTTCACTTACATGTCTTCCGCTAAAGAACTCCTTATTTCCTCTCACGCTTTTCTGTCTCCTTCCCTTCAACTGTGCGTATAGTTTCATATAACCATTTGAATGAGCATATCAAATAAACAGATAAACACGTAGGTGCATATATGGTGTGAAACACACATCTAACATTAGAGATAGAGACTATTTTTTCCACGGTACTGTTGTCCAATTATGATTTTTGTTCTCAGACTATCCTAAATTTCCACTCATCTCTGTGTGTGGCATACTATGTTCCAAATCTAAAGGTACTTTAGTTTGAATATAACACTTTCTATGTTAGAAAACTTTGTAGTGACTTTAGAAACACTAGTTAACTTTTGCTGATGCCTGCATGTGACTTTTGATATGCATTATCCAAAACAGAACTTCCATTAAAACACAATATTTCTTAACACATTTTGGAGAGTTTTAAAAATACATAGCTCAGATATTTCTCTTGCTTGACTCAGTGCTCTTTAATAAACCTACACCTGTACTGTCTCTTTGATTTCGATATCCCCCATAGGTACCTGATAATCTTATCAAAACCTCCGATCTAGTAATTGTGGCAACTGTTCTCTTTTAGCCAGATACCTTATGCAGTAACCACCAGAAAGTGAGAGAGACAACACCTTTAGCTAATTCAGTAACAGCTGGATACATTTGAGCCTTTGATTTCTGACAAACAGATGACATTTTTCTCTGGAGGAAGTATATTTCAATAGTAAATTATTTTATGTTTGGAAAGGGATTTAAGATATACTGGAAGTAAATGTACTGTGATGAAAAAACAATCTCAGAATAACGACAGCAAAATGTTAGGATATAAGGATAGAGGAGGAGAGAAGTCATTCATATTTTGCTAAAGCCATTGAAAATAGTACTGTTATACTCTCACTTAAGGACTAGGCATCTTTTAAGTACTACTTGAAGTACTTGGAAGAAGCAACTTTTTCCCCCGAACTGTTATAGTTTTGCCTAACTGTGCACCAGTAATACAAGCAGTGATTGGCAAATCTGTTGTGACTAAAGTTCAGAGTTTATAGTTATAAAGCTAGTTTAGCTTCATGCTACATAGTCATTTCATCAATTGTTTTCTTAAGAAAAGCCCAGTTTCCTTACCTGGTGAGTACATTCAGGCACTTCATATCTAAAACCAAACCATCCACCTCCAAAAAATCATTTGAATATTAGTAATGAGACTTACACAAGAATTTAGACATTTAAGCCCACATCATCTGAAATCTTTTAAAGGTTCATCTTTAGGCATTTTCACTAGTAAAATTCTCTGAGCATTGAAAGTTCAGCACATGCACACAAGAGTCTCAGTTTTGAGGAACACTGTGATAATATTTACCTTTGAAATCAGATCTTCTTTTAACCTATCTGTTAGGTATGTCCAAGGGACAAAATAGGGAGAGAAGGACAGGGAGTAGATGACAGGTTTGGTTTGGCTCTAAGCTATTCTTGACACTGCAGATAAAGCAGAACTGAGTGTTGTGTAATTAGACTCTGGAAGAAGACATGAAAAAGTTGTCCGGTTGAGCCATACAGAAACAAAGATCCCTCTTAATCCTTTTCAAGCTTTTTCTGGGACAGTGGATTTATGTTCTGTTTTATAGATGAAGGCTATAGAAAATAGCTGGGTGAGTCTTGTATGGACTGAAAGACTCGATATCCTTTCAGAATAGCCACTCCTATGTGCTCAGTGGAGCTTCAGGTATCTTTCTCTCCATTTACTTCAAACTATTTAATCTGACAACAGAACAGGCTAAAGTGAAACATTTAAACCTTCTCAAAGGTCAGAAGATCTAAACAGAAAACACTGCTTACTTGTAACAGATGAAACTAAACATGAAAGAACTGAACATGTAGGATGAACATGTAGAAAAAAGGTCAAGCTTTGCACTAGTGCCAGCCTAGTAACATGAAGCATCGATATGTCAAGTTTCGGGTATTACAGTTTCCCTATATAATTCATATGAAGAAACACAAAGATATTTTTCAAACTGTTTCTCTAGTGAGATAAAACAGTCTGTATGCTAAAAAGGTGTTCACTTCTGGAGCAGTCATGTTAAATCTCTTTTCAACGTGCGTGTCAGAATCTGGACTGCAAAGGACGAACACCTGTGGTCAGTACACATTGCCCCAAATCCTTTCCAGGCTCTGGACTACTTCTTTGAAACACAGCTGGAAGGGGAGGTGGAAACAGTTTTCCTGCCAAGCTATTTGAAAAATAGCTATACATGGAGAAAAAAGTACATTTAGACATGTGAAAGTACAGGGTAGCAATTATTTTCAGAACATTTTATTGTGCTGTGAAATCTTTGCCAAAAAAATTCTGTAGTATCCTGACTTAGCAATTATGAAAAGATACCTGTTTAAAGCTGACAGCACATTTTAGTTTCCCGTTATAATTAAAAATGTAATACACAACTTGTTATATTTCATTCAGAAAAAAAAAGATACTCTTTCACAGACATTCTGGCTTCTCAGTATTGAAGCTTTCTTGTTACCAAAGGAGCTCTTTTCTCATAGCCATATTAAAATACTTTGTTGAAAGTATTAATCTAATCCTATTTCCAACCAGTTTTTTCTTTCAGTTCCAGTTTTTTAAATAAAGCACAGAAGGAAGAAGAAAAGGAAGGACAGAGTATAGATAAACTAGAAAATCCTTATGCAAACTAAAAGACCCTTGGAAACAAAAGTTAGTGACTAGTTTTCTACTCTTTTGATCATATATTTCTTAGATTGAAAATCTAATTTTACTATACTGACTAAACACTGCCAGCTTGACAGCACCTGTCTCCTTTCCAATGTAATCTGTGATGACATGCACATGACTGATGAAAATGTTGCATAGCTCTCACCTTTCTTCAAAACTCTTTCTTCCTTTTGTGATAAATAAGTACTCATCATCCTGACATTTTCTTTTTACCCATATACCTTGACAAGCTGTGAAAGATAGATGAGTTAATGGAAATAATATGTTTTCTTATTACACTAATTTTAACATACCTGGACTAGCCACCTTTCAGGAGCTTGTTGCCATGAAATTAGCAACTTGGCAACCAAACTTTTCCACAGCAAACTATCTTGCATGCAGAATAATATGTTAACAGTTTGCTTTTATGATAAATGCGTAGTTTATATTTAAAAATATTTTCACTGACGCTTTGTTTGTTTGTTTTTTTCTTTCTGACCTACTAAAGCAGCTACAGCAGGAGTAGCAACCAATGTAAGCACTGAAAAATTGCTTAAATATGGTCTCTCCTCTAAAGCACAGATGGTAGAATCAAGCTGGTGTTCTGGTACACAGTACGTCCAAAAAGCTTTTTATCTGAGATTATGCACAATCTCGGTCTTTGAGATCTAAGGACCCAGGTGCCCTCAGAAGCTAAACCAGTAGGCGCCATGGAAGAGGCACCTCAGCTACACTGAGCACATGGTTCCCCGGGTCCTCAGAGGGAACCAGCTGTGCTTGCCCCATGGATGGATTGCAGCAGTTGCCAAGATTTTAAACCAAAGTTTAAAATCAGCAGGTTTTTCTGCATGTGTGTAAATTCTTCAGTTTTCAGCTTTTGACTGGATTCATTCAATCAAGCCAAAGATCCTTCCAAAAAATCTATTAACTCGATGACATTTTGAACACATTGGTTTGGGAGATTTGATTTGTTTTAAACCAAACAGTTTCCTAAAAGTTTCTCACCAAAAGACCTGCAAGTTCCCATGAAAATTTTGCAATCTTCTTTTTTTCTGTGACATCCAGTACACTCACAAGTGTAGTGGAAGCTAGCATAGACTATGCTGAGGCCTGTATTTAGACCTTGATTTCACATTCATTTCTCTATAAAACTGGGCAAAGATACATCTCTGAGCTTTCAAAGCATGATGAACTTCTCCGATAAAAAGTTATGTTTGTTGCTATCTGTCTTTGTGTCTTCTTTCTATTCTGCATATCTTACATTTATTCTGAATTTGGACTCTATTTGACACCATGGTTGCTAAAAACAGCGACAAACGTTATAGTAACTTTATTCATTTCACTTGTTTGGTGTTTTAGGGGCATGCCAGAAGCCACCGCATAGTCCATTATGGAAGGGGTTAACTTACAGTTCTTTACTAGGTGTTAGCGTCTTTTTTATTTCAGTGTTATTAATAAGTTTCAATGCTGTCATGTTTCGAACCTAAATACTACCCAAGGAAACTATCATTTCATCCACGTTAGTTTTCCAGTACCCTCTCATATTTGGGCCAAGAGAGAAAATTACAGTAATACATCATATTTATTATGTGCATTGTATTATATGCATGGGTAAATGAACTGTTTAAATATTCTTAAAAAGAGAAAAGTAAAGAAAGTTTTTGTCTCATTGGGAAAAAAAAATCCATATAAATCAATCATCATGTATGGAAAGATTTTGTTAAAAAAACAGAGCAACGTCTTGAAATAACTATAACAGTCAGCCCTGGGAAGAAGCTACAACAGAGAAATCTATATCTTTTAGAGGATTTAGATCTGCTTGCCCAGTTTGGTTGGCATGTGGCAAATTAAATCTAATGTTAATTCATGTAAATTTATTAGACTCTTTCTTTAGAGGACCCCATGTTTTCATTGTGCATTGTGTTTCGGTACAGATGATAATAAACTCATACAGATGCCACCAGTCATCAGTGCAACATTAATTACTGACTTGCTCGAAGTATTAACAGCAAAAGTTGGAACTGGCTGCACGGTGCTGGCAATGCTACATTACCATTAGCTAGAGAAACAGAAATTTGTACAGCAAATGCTGCTTCAAATCACTACGGGGTGGGGGAAGAAAAAAGAGAAGGGAAGGCGAGAAGGTCACATTGGAGGCGTTTCTGGAATTTGAATTACCAATTCTAAACCGCAAAGCTGACAAATGTTATCTCTGCTGGCCTCAAAACTTGCATTCCAAATGCAAATAGGACCCAGAAAAGGTCTGAGACTTAAAAAAAAACTCCTATTTTGTGATGTCAGCTCAGAGTCATTTATATTAACCCACCACATCAGATACCACTGTGAAGAGCAAACATAAACCTTTAAGGTTAGGATCCAAGTGAGAAAAGCAGAAGGTGGGAAGGATAAAGGCATCTAACACATGACAAAGCTGACCCAGAAGTCTTAGGACTGCGTAACATGACTAATGGCTTGTGTTTTCAGAGCACACTAAGCAGATACAGTAGGATTGGGCTCCCTACAAATACAGTCATGCAGCTTATTTTATAAGCTTTCAATGAGATCCCCGTGTCTATTTGATGGAATGCACAAATCTGCTCAAATGGAAATTGGAGTTCCAGGTTGTAATCAGCCTGAGGGTACTCATCTTTGAAAGAGTGCTTGAAGTATTCAGGAGACTGTAGGATATGTTAGATGAAGACATTTACATCCTTCTCATTAGGCTGAAGTGATGTAATCAAAGTTAATTAGGAAGGAATTTACCATTTTTTCCATACATTATCCCAATCATTATATATCTAAGAATTACAGAAATATGATCAACATGTTTATCCCCATTTTACTAGTGGAAATGGTTACCTTGCAGAGCAAGGGCAGTGCTGAATACAATATGTTACGACTAATTAGGCAGACGCGGGAAGACACATACAGTATTTAGGTCAATAAACCATCCAATTTCCCCTCAGGGTATTTAATAGCAACAAAGATGTTGCATTCATCGTCTTGGTTCATCTCTTAGTGGGTGTTAAATCCACATCATGAAAGTACCTTATATCTCAAAATTTATTGTCAGCTTATTTGGTTTTGTCAGTAGAAGAAAACAGAGACTGGAAATAGATAATCAAGTATCTCAAGTGCAGGAGACTGAGCATACTCATATTAGGGAACGTGAAAATTTACATTTCTCTTGCTTGTAATCTGTCTTGCTTGGACAGAATTTGTCTTTATATTGAACCCATGAAAGCAGTCAGACTGACAATAGATATATTTTTTTACCTTGTTTACTCTTTCTATACAAATTACTCACCTGGAATTTTCATATGTTTCATGTACAATATGTAGTAAAGTTATTCTCACATCCATGTGGCTAGCAGTCTACTAAGTGATTCTGACATCAATAAGATTGATTTGTAAATAGAACATTGCCTGCTGTTTCCTTGATAGAAGAATAAAGGTTAGGACAAAGAACGGAGGAAGGTAGAAGAGAAAGGAATGTGATTGTCTTAAAAGAAGAATCTAGACGTTTTCAACAATCCCCATGTCTGCCTAATTAGTCATAGCATCTGGCAAATCCCTATTTCCAAGTGCAGTAGTATGTATAATGATGAGATGACAATGACAATATTGATGGTGTTTAAATTGCATATTATAAAAAAAAACCAAAAACAACCAAAACCTGTTACTTTCTGCCTCATAACAAACTGAACCATTTGCTGTCACTTCCTTTTGCTGTTGCATATAATCCTTACCTGCCAAAATTTGTAGAGTGGTGCCATTGTATTCTTTGCGATACACAAAAATAGATATACCTTTGGCCCTACTGAGTTAAACTCAACTTGAATGCAGTCATAAAGGATTTGCCATTTTCTTTGGGAAAGAGAGGCTGTACAGACCAGCTAACTCTGTTTCAAACTGACAGCTGAAAACATCTTAAGAAGACAAGCACCCCTACCCTCCAAATAGAAACAAAGCCCAGAAATCTGCAGCCATACCTGCTTTGAAGAACACCGCATAACACAAAGGTATGGGAAACAAAATATTTGTGTGTACGTTGTGTGACGATGGCAAAACTTCCTTAGAGCATGAACCCCACCTTGGCATTCTCTCCCACTGGAGCTCTGTGGGAACAGCAAGGTATTGCCATTAAATCTATGAAAGGTTTAGAATCACGTTCTAAAAGTTCTTATTGAAAATCCATCTGTATGATGCTATTAATCCATTATTCAGTAGTAGTATCATTATAGTATCATTCCACTGAAGTGATAATTCATTAGAAATTTTTTTTTTTTTTTACTTATCTAGTGTTTTGTAAAAAGACTAAATAAACCAGAGATCTCTGACACCCCCACCCCCCCAAACTGAGAAGATTTATGCTATGGAGTCACAAAGGATATGTTTCAGTAACAAACTATGAGTTTACCTAATTTTCATTGTGTCACTTCAGTCACATGTCATTGTATATGTAGTCTTACTGGTTTTATACGAATGCAATAAGGACTAGGATATGATATCAAGACAATTGTTTTAAATTAAAGATTTAAATTTAAAATTTAAGGTAGAACCAACATTTTAGGATAGTTAATGCAACGTGACTCTAAACCTGCTGCTTGTTGGAGTGAAGCCATGTCCTTGTTGCAAGGATTGTTTAAAAACAAACCAAAACACCTGTACTGTGTGATACTGCCAGAACATGATAATACCAAAAACATATAGTGCTTTTTAAAACTCCAAAGATAACACAGACAGTTGTTACATTTTTCAATATGATTCCATCCTGCACTCCTCCCCGTTTTGTATTCCCCATAAGATACAGGAGACAGAGATTCAAACCTGTCTTCTGCCTGAAGGAATGACACCTACAGTTTTCCAGCACTTTTGGAATCGTCCTTGCTAGTTTTTAGGGTGAGGTAGACTGCAAAGTTAAGATGCTTGAAATGGAGGAGGGAAACTTGTTATCTGTTTCCAGACCCAATGAATATTTAAGACTCAAATTCTTAAACAAAACAATTTCTTTTGTATTTAAAGAACTAAGTATAAGAGAACTTTACATAAAATTTATACAATTTCATGCAACTACCTAGGGCTAAAAAGGTAACAACTTTTTCACATCATTATAATTTTGAGTATTTTTCATTTATCATAAGTACATCAAAATGAGGTTTTCTCTTTGGGTCACACAGACCATAGGCAGAAGAGTAACAGGATTTCAAATTGGTCCTGTAGCCTTGTGTCCTACTCAGTGGGCTACTGGCTTTTTTCAGCTGTATATCTTTCTCTTTAGAATGTCACCTTTCTTCACCCTTCTCTATCCATATTACGTTCTGCAAACCAAGATGTTGCTCTCCCAAATTTAACTCAGTTTTTTAGTTTGGTTGTTTTTTTATCACTAAATAAATTTGAATTTTAAATGTCATGAAGGAAATGAGAATAGAAATGGTAAACATAGTTAGGTTTATATTATGGCATCAGTTTTTAAATCATAGAGACTATAACCTATGCAATTAAAAGTGTATTGGACAATAAGATTCACATAGCTCCAACTGAAATCTATCCAACTCCTTGTATCCATAGCAGTCAAATATAATTATTTATATAATTTACCAAACTGCCTGAAAGTCAGGAAGAGCTCGGGGACTATTATCTTCCACAAGGCATTTGCTTTCATTGCAGTTGCTTATATTCCGTTATGATAACACACACACAGGTACTCAAATGTCAAATAATGATTGTAAATAAGATGGCAATTGCAACCTAAAGGAGAATGCCTGAGACAGCATGCAGCCAATGCTGTTACAGTCTAATCAATAACTGTTCAGAAAAGCCTTTTCTGTCCACATTCCATCTCAACTAAGCATGATTCAGTTAAATAATTTGATTTTTCTGTGTTGTCATGGAACATGATGAGATATTTCTTATAAAGGTAGGAGCCATTCAAATAAAATCTGATAAGTATGGATACAGATAATTTCAATATGAGAGCACAAGGTACAAACAAGAGGTAATGGAAAAAATAATTGTATTAAATCTATAAGAATTTTTTTCTCCCAGATAATTCAAGCAGATGTTCGGTCAGCAGCTTTATAATAACTTCAGAGAAAAGGAAAAGTGGATGGCAGAAGAGTGGGGGACACTGATTCCTCAGCATGCCTACGTATCATCAGCAGCATTAATATGAATAATCTTGGAAATGGGTAATAAAGCTCATTTCTAGTGCAAATCTATTAGCATAAATAACTTAAATCAAACTAATGAAACTAAAATTTTATTCAGCTCTAAGCTATTTAGAAGTAACTGTTAAAAATGCAAAGACAATACAATTCTGCCAATTTATGCCCTGAGTGCATTAATTCAAATGAACGTTGACAGTCAAATTCAAAGCTTTAATTGTTATCCAGAGGAAAGTCTCATTCATAAAAAAGACGACATTAAAATTTATGTAAAGCCTCTCACATTCTGTGAACGAAAGCATGTGCTATTCCCCCATGTGGTTGAGTCAATCAGTAGATGGATCATTACCCTATTAGTATCTGTTTGAAAGAGCCAAAGACCTTTTGGGGTGTACTCAGCTTAGGATGTCCAGTTCTGGTAAGCTAGATAAAATCATCTTTCCTCTAGCTGAAGATGTACACCTGAAAACCTTGAAACAAAACAACAATATATTGCATTTACATACATTAGGCAGACATGTTCCAAAAGCATACAAGGGAAACTGCTTATGGTTTTCAAAACCAAGGTGCTTTTGGACCTCCCAGAATCAGATCTTAAGAAGTGTTAGTAACTCACGAGTTTGGCCACATGTCAGTGTAAGTTAGGAAGCTCTAGACTATTTATTTACTGGAATGGACATGCTTTTGTATATTTGGTCCTTAAAATGAGCTAACAGTTACCTTGAAAGTCTTGTCTAAATCAACCTAGCTAATCTTTTTGATCTTGTGAGCCCTACCCAAACCATCATGACACTGAGAAGCAGAAGAAAAAAAAAAAAAAAGCATGCATCTGGCATGCCTGGGGTTCACACGCAAGAGAAAAAATGTTTTACCGGGGCCTACTGCTCCACACTGAAGAGGACCAGGCTGAATATGTTTCTGAGCTCTAAAGTAACTTCATGATACACTACTTTTATCTGCCCTTAATAACACATTTCTTTCCACAGACTGAGAGTCAAATTAACAAGCAGGCCTTTTGCCAGTACTACCCCACTAGCATATTGCTGGCGTGACCACGGACATTCTTGGACTACTTGATACATTTTTAGATATTATTATGCATTTTTACATGCAAAATTCTCATTGATCTCAGTTTAAACTTTGCCGAAAAATTCCACAAACAGCCCATCAAACCTTTATGAAGTATTGATATTTTAAAAAACCCAAACACTATTTATATAGAAGCTGAAAAAAGATTAGCTCATTTAATCACACAATATATAAACTTTATTGGGAATGTAAACTAACTTTTCATGAAAACTGATGCAAAGTAGGAAAAGGTGGATGTGAGAAAGAAGTCATAGGACTGCTTTTATCAGTGGTATTTGCAGAAGATACTGTGTAAATACTGACTGGGTTTTTTTAACAGACATTTCCTATACTGAACTTTCCTCACAGCCATCATTCAATATTCTAAGCAAGAGTCCTTAGCTAGTTCAAATACGGTGATATAAAATATACTGTAGTTTGTTCTAATTAGCTCAGCCTCTGTACTATTTGGGAATTCATATAGTGAAGCAAGAGCTATTGCTATATGCTTCAGCATTATGAGGAGGTGTATAAAGTTTTCAATCAGCACTTCAAATATTTTCAAATATATGACAATTATAGAATACTCATTTACTCCCAATCATTTTCTCCCATGTACCCAGTTTGATACTTTTTGATCTCTGTTTCTAAATTATCTTTTACATTACCTGTTCCTGTGTGTATTCTGTTCTTGTCATATTTCTCCCCATTGCTTGTTCCTCTATTAAAAAAGAGTACTGGTACATCTATTATGGTGATATTTCTCCTTTGTACTTTACTACATCATTCATTTTTATATCTCCTATAAGCTATTTATACTTCTTGAAAAGCTACTTTTATATCTCAAGTACTCTTTATTATGCAAGGTATTTATTTTATTGTTATTGTTTCTACAATATGCCATTTGATAGCATTTATGCTCAGCACTGAGTGAGGAAAATATTTCTATAAGAGCATTTGAAAACCTAGCATAGTCTGTATCAATTTCCATATTTCTGTAAATTTCAGAATATTTCATACAAATAATATTTTTCAAAAACTAAGTACTAAGTTTATAACTGTTTAGAGCAATGCAGAGTTTTAGATAAGAATTGTGATTTTTAAATGGTAAAAATATAGGCAATTTCAGCTGTAATCATTAGCACCAAGCAGTTCCCAGTGACTGCTAGAGGGAAAGATCAGCAAATTAAAAAAGAAAAGAAAAAAAAAGTAAAAGCAGCAAGCACATGTATCATATTCTCAAAATAAAATAATAGAATAAACTCATAGGATTTTGAATGTCTTCACTAGGTCAGTACAGCTGACTGGAACTCTGAAAGTCAACTGGTTGACTGCGTCAAATATGCAGCTGTTCCATTAAGAGAACTTGTAGATGCAACCAGAAAGCTACTCCGCCACGTATGAGCAACTGATGTTACAAAGTCAGCATTAGGATGAAAGCTCTAGACTGGATAAAAATTGTGAATCAAATGCCTGGCTCTCTCCCAGCCCAGAGACTCTTAGATGGAATATTTATTTTCGCTGTTCCTCACATCTATATGGAAGGTAACACTTCTCCTTTATGAAAAAGATCAGCCTGTTCAGAGACTGGGAGAACAGGCAATAATGATTCTAGCAGATGGTTCATAACCTGGGGTTAAGGATGTCTAGCACTAAATTTATTCAGAGAGACCTTCTTTCATGGTGGATATGCATTGCAGATATCATAGAAGTCTCTGATATTAATGGAAGATACTATAATACAAAGGAACGGAAAAAAAATCAAATGCAATACAAATGTAATTGCTAGCAACAAGGCCAACTCACAAAGGCATTAGGTACCAAATCCAACATTAATACGCTAAACCCTGCTCCACAGTTGCTTACGCCTGGAGATAGCTAAGTTTTCCATATTAAGAGCTCTCCAGGCATCTCCAGACATCTTAACGAGGCTGTACAGCTGGTCATCTGAGTGGCACAGGGGCCCTTTGGGAATGCACAGACCTTGCCTTTCACGTGCCTTGCCCCACACGCCTGCTCTCATCGGCCTCCTCCCACCACATCTGCTGGATCAAGCTCTAAACTGGTCTCAGGGGTAGGTACTGCTCTCCGAGGCATCACAGAAGTAGAAGCGGGTGGCGGCACACGCTGTCCTCTGCTCCACAGCTCTGGAGCGAAAGGACCCATCAAGGCCGAGAAAGACTCAACTTTGTTCCTCTCTTGTTCCTGCGTAGACTCCTACCCTCATCACACTACTATACAACAAGCTAGTCGGTGTGTTGCAGTATCAGGGGATGTCTCAGTCTCTCATTTATCTTTCACTTTTAATACGCTGGAAAACCAGGACTGGGTGGCCTCACAGTTAGGGCACTCATCTACGAGCTGGACCGCGTTTTGGTTTCTGCTCTAAGGACTATATATGTTTTTTTAGCCAATGACTGCTTCGTGTAAATGCTGTAAGTCGCTGTGCCTCACGCCCTGCTGTGCCTAACTCCCTGCCCTCTACGCAGGGTGTGCGCAACGCGATCTGTCCTGCTGCGGGAGCCCAGGGAGAACACCATGAGTCACTAGATCACTTTCTGGATCCGTGCCCAAGATTTTAAAGATTTATCAGCTAGGCCTTGTAACTGGATCACTATTTGAGTCATTGCTTAGAAGGTTGTGTCCAGAAGTAGTAACCATGTCAAGACGTGAACTGCTCTAATGATATTTCTTCTATCCTTACACTCGGTTCTCTCAGTAGCTTCGCTGCATTCAAAGCAAAACAGAACGCAAACAGCAAAATGTGATGCTATAGTTGAGATGGGAAAGGAAGGCACGGGTCCAGGTAGATCCACTGTGATCCAGTTCGGAAGTATTTGCGTTTTCTGTTTCCACTTTTTTGATTTAAAGTATTCCTATGTGTTACAAAACTTATATTGCCAAAAGCTTTTACTGTGAGTATACATATGAAAATCTATTCGCCTAAAACAGAAAAATAAGTCGATTACGTTTTCTCTGAAAATTTCCACTTTACTTAATGAGTACTTTAAAAATAAGAATTTTATTTTATATATAACATTTTCCCTTTGTCTAGATATGCTCTGATGCACTGTAAAAATAGTAGCTTATTCACCTTTTTAGGTTTGTCTCGGTGCAGAACTCTTGAGCTATGAAAGGGATGTGCACAGTACTTTCAAGTCCATGCAGAAATCTCTTATGCACGATGTGTGTCGAGCTGCAGACATTTCTACTCCCGCCTCTTTGTACAGAGCATCTGATTGTTGATGACAACTGACATTTTTTATCTTAAGTTCAACAGTTTAGTCTGAAAACATTCACCGTGACTTGGGGAATTTATTTTGATAAGAAAACACTGGTAGGCCGAGCCCAGCTTTGACCTTTAAAAAAGAATGTATTAAAAAAGAGGAGAGAGAGAGGAAAAAAAAAAAGATAAAAAGCTCTGTTTGCCTTATAGACAAACAGTTTTGTTGTCTTGCTGACCAGATTGCTACCTGCAGCTGAGCATCAAGGTAGGCATGCTTCCTTTAGAGCAGGAAGCTGTTTTTGCAAAATCTTTGCAATGTTCTTTTCAAATTTTTTTTTTATGGAGAGAGGACATACAAAGCTGTCATTGTGGAGACAATGGAGAGTTATTGGCCGTAATTTTGGGTATGTATTTTTGGAGATAGTAGTGTTATATGCCAGGAAACCCACTCATGTTTCAGATATCCCGCTTGATTCAGTATTCAATATCTGATTTACAATGCCTTTGTTTTCAATTAATCTTTCTTAATAACTACATACTATTTTTGCATAATCTAATTCACACAACGAATGTATTATCATTCATTTAAAAATGTGTTTTACGGCGTTTCATTCATTCATGAGGAGGCAAAGGTTATGCTAAGAATGAACAGTATTTGCATAATAACAAGCACTTAATTCCTGTACTCCAAATCATTCCAATAATGGTCCAGGATAGCGTATCACCATTTTCAGCTTGCATTTTTGACTTTCAATCGATTTTTCTCAGTCTAGTGTGAGACTGGGATACAAGTGCAGAGAACAATAAAGTTCAGACGTATTCTTGTGTCCAGAATTTAGACACAAAGTAGAAGGTGCCAGGAGGAGGAAGAAACATATTCCATCCAGGTGAAGAGTGTACAATGAAAGAAGAAATTCTGAAAGAAATTGTAATCTGAAAATAACTGATGCAGAACTGGACAGAATTCACACGGTCTGACTGAGTCTTTTGGGTAAGGCTCAATGCAAATTAGTTTGCATATGGACAGAGCAGAGCAGGAAGATGGAGGGAATGGCCTCTTGCTTTGGTTCTACTCTTAAAATACTTTGGACATGACCAGCGCTTAGCTAGTCTGAGCTGTATAACTCGGCTTCTAAGAGACCTTTTGAGGGTTCATGACCTGGCAGACGATTTTACATGCCACTGCGCTGCTGAGTTACATCACATTGCCCCACTACAAAATACAGCAATCCTCTCTCATTTCAGAAGAACTTGTTTGGGAATTACACAGGTTGCCAAGAAAGTCACAGCTTTCATCAACATATAAGAGGAGCAGACATGAACACAAAGTTTTGGTGCACAGAAAATCCCAAGTAAATATCATGAGGGGTGTCCCCAGAAAATGACCAGTACTGGATACTCCAGACAGATTGTTTTAGCTCAAAAACACAAGGTGAATTGTTTTGAGGCTGTATATCAAGATAACAAACCGTAGCTGTGTGAAAAAACCTGCCTTTTTCTCTGAAGACCTGAAATCACTAGCACACAATGGTGCATGACTGTCTTTGAAATAGTACAGTTTTCGTTGAATGCTGAATTAAGCTACGGAACTAAGTTTTAGGAACTTCTACTTTAGTATCTGACTTGGGGAACTCCTAGCCAGCTGAAAACCCAAAGTGGGGAGAGACAACCTGACAACAAGCTTTAGAAGCTACTGTCTCTAGACATTCTTACAGGTCTTTTCTGCAACCTGGATGCAAAGCCTACAATATGTTGAGAAGGGTAAAAGTTTTCCTGATGGAAAAAGAAGCAAAGAAGGGCAGAGGTTTCCAGGGACAAAGACAGATGTCTATTTTGATTTCTCTTCCTTACCCCTAAAGCATTTGCACCAATTTTCCACTGAGCAACAAGAACTAGTAACAGCTGGACTGCAGAGGCTGACACTGACAGCGACTGAGTGAACTAACAGTCGCTTATTGTCACTGAAGAACGGGGACACCAGCTGTTGGCTTCACAGCACCACATGCCCTGCTCAGGTGGCAGGAAGCATGGCCCCACAGTGCTTTCTGCCTCCGCTGCTTGCGCACAGAGCAGGCCGTGCTTTGGCTGAAGGAGTGGTATAGGAGCTTGTTCTTCAACAACAACGGGAATTAGGAGTTCATCTCCTGATACTGCAAGGGTCCTGCTTACGTAGACATCTTGTTTACCACAGAGTAGTAGGCAGCACATTTCAAAAGCAAGAAGCCCTGCAGCACGGGGTTTGCTTCCGGTAGATGCATTCCCTGAGTCCAAGTTATAAAGGGCCACCGTGGTGTCACATACAGCGGCAACAGAACTTCTAAATGTGGACTAGGAATGAAAGTGGCTCAAGCCACTTAATGAACCTAGGCCTGAACTCAGGGTCTTCTATCCAGTTCGGAAAGTAATCCCGCTGGATCACATGGATGAGAAGCATCTCCTTTTATAGAACACTGTGTGTTTGATGCAATCTCCAGAGAAACGTAAGATAGAGTTTTACGTTGTCTCAGACAGAGAAAAGCATGAGTAGGTACACTAAACTAAGCTGTTGTGAGGTTTATTTATTTTTATTTTTCAAGAAATAAGAAAAAGAAGGCATCACTTTTCCAGTCATATTTAAGAACAGTTGTGACTGCATTTTTGTGTAGAAACCGATTCCTTAATTGTTCTCAGAGGACATCCATTTGGCAGAATGCCCTCACGTGAGGTAGGTTAAGAAATATTTCATTATGGAACCTGATCAGACTTGAAACAAACTTCAGACAGACATGAGAATCACTGACCTGCAGAACCCTCCTAAGACTCTTAAGTAGCCAATAACACAGAACTACAGAGAGTAGTGATTTTTGTTACTGAAACGAAAATTATCTGTGGATACAGCTTCATCAATAGCTACTCAAGTAACAGTAGCACAGTATTTTTTTACTTTAGGAATCTAAGTGCTATTTGTTTTAATTCTTTTCTCTTCCTAGATCTAGAGAGGCTGTAATTCTCAGGGGGAGAAGTCCTCAACTTCCTTAATGAATTATGACAAGTACTGTTCATCTTGCAGCCTCTTACCCTAGTATGCTGAAGTCTAAAGTGAAAAGCTAAATTCTATACGTGACAGATACAGACGGTTTACGTTTGTTATATAAAAAATAATACAATGACACTTTAAAATCAACTATACAGGAATGATCTCTCATAATCCTTTGCCCATTTATGCATTGCACACAAGCTTTTCCAAGGCTACGTGGGCTAATGGACACTTTGATTTCTCTTCGCAGCTCTGGCGTTGACCTGCTGCGTGAACCTATGCAGTTCACTTTTCATTCTTTTGTTCATCTCATCTCTTTAGATCACCAGCTTTTCAGGGCAAATAAATGATGTACTCATGGCTGCAAAAATATAAGCTGCTATATCTTCTCACTTTTCACTAGGCCTTTTCAAAAAGAGTCCCCTTCCCTTAGTCAAAATAAAATATTAAAATTGGTCTACAGCACTAAGGTAATTTTTCCAGCAGTATCTACGAACTATAATCTCACAGAGAATTATGTACAAGCTTAGCTGCCTGCACTATGAAAATTCCATTTAATATGCCAACATTTGAGGAGAAAACAGTTCCATTTCTACCTGAAATGAAATGGAAATTTTTCTATGAAATCTCTCATTATGTATTTTACAAAGAAATAATCACTTTTTGTAAATTTGCAGCGTGGCCTTTCATAGCAAAAGCATATGCAACAAATTCAGCTTTTGAACAGTGGTCTGTTTTAAAGTAAAAAATATTTGTAAAAAATGCAAAAGAAAGTGACAATTTTATCTATCATCCATTGATGCTATTACATAGAATCACGGAGACAAGATTGTAATCGTGTTTCAGGGAAAATAATTCCTATGCATGGCAGTAAAACAGAGCAAACTATAGAGAGAATACACCTGGGAGTATTTCTGGTAGCCGAGATGTAGAAGGCTGTTTACCTGCTGAATATTTACTTTATTTATGCCGAGAAAATTTATCTTTATCTTACTGCTGATGATGTGCCAAGCCACCAGAATGCAATTTGCATGGGCACTGCTATGTATTCTGCTTTAATTTGCCACTAGTCTTTTAATCTTCACAACATGTATAAAGCATCCAATAATACAGGAAATATTAATACTTTGTCTACTTACATCTACATACTTACATTTTCATGTTGTTACCATAGATCTCCTCACCTGACAACGGAAACATAAGAGATTGTCAGCAGAATATGATAGATAATGGGGTAAACATCCCAAATTAAAAGAATAAATTCCAAAGTTACAATGACTTTCACAACATAGGCATTCAGCTTATGTCTGGACAGATTTAAACTATAACTATAACTATTACTCAATATTTCTCCTTGGAGCATTTAGTTGATTTCAGGTACTTTTAATGACCTCTATCAGCCTAGGACATATGGTGGATCTCTAGATTTTTCTTTAGATTTCATTTTTGAATGGTTGCTGAAGAAGATATGAGTCTACCTCCTTAAGGCAGCAGGATTAGAACTGGAAGTCTAAGAAATCTTTTTTTCTTCTTCTTTAGTGAAATCTATTGCAGCATGGAAGGCAATGATGTAAAATGTTGTTCCAACTCAATATCTGATTTGCTTTCAGACACTAAAAATAGAAGTGGAATAAAAAAAAAAAAAGAAATGCAGAATAGGGCAAAATGTTAAAGATCATTTCAAATTTCGTACTTTCATAGTGAGCTGCAACAAAAGTCTTTAATATAAACTTGAGTTTCCTGCATAGACCTCTGAAGTCTCAGGCAAATCTGGAATTTTCATTTGCATTCATCTCTATTAAGAAGTGAATCTAGTCAGCCTCGTTTTCAGAGGGGATGTTATCAGCTCCTCTCTTTATGCACTGTGATATCTCCTTCTCCCAAGCAGATCAGGTTTCAGCAGAATTTGGAGCGATTGTGCAGCCTGACCTTATCACGCTCTCCAGACACCACGTGCATTTGAATAGGGATTTCTGGCAGGTGCACAAATAGAACAGCAGCAGATTTGCAGAGAACTTCAGGCTCATTTAACAGCCATTACAGTAGGTATCCAAGATCACTTTACGTTCATGACCTACTATTGACGTAGCATTGCCTGATATTCCTTCTCCACTCAAGCACCTCTACACACAGATAATTTCTAAATTAATAGTCAGAATGATTATTTTCTATTGAAGCTGACCCAGACATTGAAAATCTTAAAAATTAATTGTTCCCATATTCTTTGCCAGTATGCTATTATTTTGCTGTGCTGTTTGGAGCTAGGCTGATCTTAACTCAAGTAATTTCACCATGGCCAAATCAATTGCTTGATGATAAGGTGGTATAAAATGCATGAAGTTTGAGGTTTGGTACCAACCATCACCAGCAGTTAAGGTTGCTTAGTCATCTTTTTCTTTTTAAATTACTGCATCAGCCACGATGAAAGTTTCTATGCCTTTTTTTTTTTTTTGTACCTTTTTTGTGTGTGTTTGAAACATACCAAATTCTCAGTTTAATGCTTCTCTTTCTCTTCTGATGATGCCAATGGGATCGTCTTTGACTACATCTTGAATTTGTGAAGGATAAAAAATAACATCCTGGGCACATTTCTAAATGCTTCTTGCTGAGGTGAAAACAGACACACCCTTTGGTGAACTTCAGTAATTGTACAGTTATGCAGGGACTAACATAATTAAAAGGACCCACCTCTACTGAAAAAAGAAGCAAATTGTGTCAAAGGTCTTGTTTGAACTCAGACTGTATTTTTATCTCCTTTTGTCTTCTCCAACATGAGCCTTCCTACTTAAAAAGAAATTCCTAAACAAAACCTGAAACTTCCAAAGCAGTAACTAATTGTTTTAAAGATCTATTCTGTATTTCACATGTATTCCATATCTTCCTTTAAAAATATCTTCCATACATATATATAGGTCTGAACACTTTCCTCTGTTATATTTATTTTCACAACATGATTAAAGGTTGAAGACATCACCGATTGTAAAATTCTAATTAAAAGAAAAATCAGAAGGGACATACCAATTTTTAAAGGAAAAACCCAACATTTTTTTGCCTTATATAAGAAAAAGCCTTCATTAAGTATTATATTCTCCTTTTTCACTAGATGTATGAGAAGGTTTACAAACCATTCACCTGAGGGAAATAAGATTTCTAACCATTAGTGAATGAAGACCAAACTCAAAATCCTTCTTTTCTCTTTAGTAGTACAAGGACCAAAAGGCTTTGATGATATGCCATCTTCCACAAAAGACGACAATCTAAAATGATTGTGTTGGTTAATCTTAATGGCAAAGTAAATATGGGGTGGAAGTTTAGAATGAGAACATTTTATGCCTCAGAAAAAAGAAAAAAAAATAGCCAAGCGAATCAATACAAATCAAGAGATAGAATAGCCTTCAATAAACTGTTAGCAAGAAATAACAGATGGAGGTTGGAATAGGAGAGGGTAGGAAATGTTAGATGTGGGATTTATATCAACTGAGAAACAGTTGAGAGTTTTTGGGTGGTACTAGAACTACCTTTGCTATTTATTTTGTATATGCAGCAAAAATCTCAAAACTCTAATCTAAATGTAACCACCCTCCAAATAAATCAGTAAATACAAAAAGAGATTTATTTTCTATGGTTAGAGAAAAAAAAAGGTAGAAAAATTGGGGGGAAACAACACAAAAGGATAAAAAGACAACTTTAACCTTCTGTTTTAAATAATCACTCTAACTGTACAGTTTTCTTTGAGCACTATGCAAATTATGAAATGTCTCAGAAAGTTAGCATAAGATGAAAAACCATTTAAGTCACTCTATCTTCCAAATATCCGAAAAAATCTACTGTCACATGTTGAGAGCTCTCAATGAGGAGAGCAGAGAATACAAGAACTAATCCAGGGAGACACTTACCAGCATCTGATATTTTTAAAAATATTTCTATTTATTTAACATTTTTTCTGACATTTTCTCTAGAAATTGTGAACTGTGGGGCATCATGGCTACATAAACACACCACTGCAAGTTACTGCAACAGCACAGTACCTACATTGTAGTATCTGTCCACTTGCATAGGCGTGAGAAATTTCCCTGTGTTAAATTTGTAAGAGTAACTACAGCACATCTGCTGCAGGCTAACTTCTGCTAACTTCTTCATTCCTGAGAAGTTAATAAGAAGAAAATAATTAAGAAAACAAGCTTCTGTAGGTCTACTCTCTTAAGTCTTTTTTTATATTTCTGTTTTCAAATTGTATTTCTGGATAGAAATATAAGTCCACATAAGCGTTTTATTGTCATATGCTATTTTTCCATGTTAGGTTTTGACAACACATTAATTATGGATGAACATATAATCTCTAGGTGAGCTTTAGGTCTCTTCGTATCATTTAAATGTCATCTGCTTCAAAGTGTTGTGTTTGAATGGAGTTGTACGATGTTTGTCCCCTTGTATTTGGTGTTGGAACTGATATTGAAGGGAAGAGAATTGCAAGGCTTTAAGTCCTGAAGACCGACACTTTCCTTTGAGATTCAGGACATCTACATTTTAGAAGAGAGTACAGCCAAACAAATTTCCAGAGTGCTCTCATCTATCCCAGTCTTCTGAGATGAGGTATGATTACAGCATGTGGTAGGGAATTGTAACTAGTTGCAAACAGCAAGCCAAGCAAATGCACACTATAGAGAAATTTCCTAAATATTTTCTCTCTGGGACTCAAAAACATGCCTTCATGGAACTGGTGCAGGAGCTGTCTTGAGTTTCCAAGAAGTGATTTCAACTTAACTTCTGAGTTATTTTTAATTTTGTAGTATATACACAAAGTCCATCTCTGACTTGTTGTTATGTCTCAGCCTCCCACAAGATTTCAAAGTAAAAATTAGCCTCTGACTGTAACTCAAAGTTGTATCTGCTGAGATTGCAGAGAAGGATGCCAAGGAGAGAATGTGAAAACTCTTATGAAATTCATCCTCTCTTCTTCCTCCTAGTTCCATTAGTGAGGTCACCCTAATGTACCTGCGGTAACACACTTTGCTTTCTGTAACAGCACCTTATGGTACCCTGGTAAGCAATAAGAATACCTTCACTATTAACTGAAATGAAAAAGGAAGACATTTTAAAATAATAGATCTTTTGCCAAAGCACAAATATCATAAACTGAAAAGTGAATACAGAAAAAAAGAATACTGAAAGATAAATCTAATATCTGAATTGTCTCGCATTTCAAATGTGATCCTTTAGATAAGTTCTCTGTTAAAAAAATGTTTACCTAAATGAAATTACATTCTGACAACTTCCTTGATCAGATCCTCACCAATATAATATTAATGGCTAATGTTGTGACAATTCTCTTTTAAAATAATATTACGGCATTCCATCTGGATGTGATTTCCATTTATCCACAGGTGAACCCTGGTGGTATTTACCTTTCTAGCCAAAATGACGCACACTTATTCAAATTGTCTTTTCTTGACATGGTAATAGTCAAGGAATACTTCTGCTATAAGCCAAATACCTTGTTATAGCTTTTTCCTGCTCTTACTTATTTCTGCCTCTCAGTCTTCACTTACCACATCCAGGATACACAACTGTTCCATGTTAGTACCTAAGACCAGGAAGTTTTAAATATTTTGCAATCCTTGGTAAGATGAAACTAAGTTTATGAACAAATTCATAACAACAGAGAAGATAACCCTCACTGAAGGATTATAAATCTAGAGTTGAAAGGTCCACCACCTTGGGCATCAACCTAAGATCCACAGCTAATTTTCAGAAGAGGGTGTATACTACTTAAGCAGAAGCAGGATTTGATTAAAAGAAGTATCAAATTTGATTATTTCAAACTTGTGACTCTAAAACGCTAAGTGAAATACTTTCACCTCGTCCTCTTCCGAAAATTATTAAGCAACCTTATAAGTATATTCCATTCACACGAATCAGAGATTTTCCAAACCACTTTTCTTTCTTTGAAAAGAAGTGATCAAGGCCTATAAAATTATTTCCATTACTCAAACATATTTCAAACAGCAGGCTGGCATTTAGGATTTGAGTAGATCACATTTTTTACATTAAAGGTGAATAAAGTAGCATTTCACATTGCTTAGGGGACAAGTAGTTTGAACTTCAGCGACCCTCAGATGAAGTCTTTTGATAAATTAATTAAAACTGACAATCATAATTTGGTCATTGAGTATCATTACAAAATTTTTCAAACTGTGGACCTATTTAAAGCAGTTTCAATAAGTTTTAGAAAAGACTAGCAAGTAGAACCCAATTTTAACATCGTTTGTTATTTCTGAACAATCTCTCATTTTTAGGCAATTGAGTTTGCCATCATTCTTTTAATTAAGAAAAGAAAAACAGAAAATAAACAAGACATTCCTTCTGAGAAGAGAGTACGTTCATCACAAATAATATTCCAGTTATTCTGATGCAGAACCACCGTAACTATTTTAACTATAATTAAAATTCCAAGCAATGGAAAAAATTTTCACTTCTGATCCCATAACAAGCATTATAGTCACTCTATTCAGAATGTAAAAATCATCTGCTTGCTATTCTTTCCAATGAAAACTTCCAAAGTGATGTAATGATATGGGGCAGGTGCTGATATCAAACTGAAACTTCCAAGGCTTTACATTCTCAAAAAAAACCTTTATCTTGTTTTGACTGGAACAAGATAACATAAGAAACCAAATCTGATAACCAAAGCTCTGCTTTGCCATCTGTATACAATAATGGATCTTGGAGAACAATGAGAAGAAAAGCAAAATGCCAAGGTCTGGTGTTAGGAAATTGTGTACAAGAAACTAATCTTAAATATGTATCACCTAAATATTCCACTCATACTGACTTCAAATATATGAGTTTAGAGTGCTATGAGCTGGGTTCACATTTTTCAATTACCAGTTAAAATACGGTTCCAAATATTTTACTCACCACCACCACAACCCCCCCCAAAATAATTGTAATATTTCCAGATTTTATTTCAAAGCAGAAGAGCTAGAGGGAAAAGTTTGCCATGTTAGCCGTGGTTACTCATGTTCAAAGGTTTTTACACATTCAGGACTGCTTTTTTGCTGGCTAGTTCAGTTCTTTGCCCCTCTAGATTGTGGGACTTGGCAGCAAAATGGGAAGAGGCAGGGAAGGGGAAGAATATTACACCTGCATGCTGTTGATGCAGGTGCGCCCTGCTTCACCCACCATCTGTACCGCAATGTCTTAATAACCACAGACTCCCAGCTCTTCTAGAGTAAGCACCTTATTCTATTATGTTATTCTTATGGGAATATGCTGATCTACTCTGAAGAAAAAAAAAATTCCAATCTCATTAGCTATCATCAATGAGCTCCTTAGTTCAGGTGGGTAAATGTCTGCAATCATCAAGAAATCCTGCTAAATGAAGTCAACATAAAGTTCATCTAAAATTAAATAAAAATTAAATATGTTTTTTTTTTTAAAAAGGAGGTGTGAATATTTCAGGTACCCGAATAGGTTGATTACACTATAGAATGATAGGATGATCTTCCTAGTGCCATAAAATCATCAGGCAGTCCTGAGACTCAGTCAATGCACCGGTACATTAGAAAGGTCTCACTAACCCCCCATAGTATTTGATTGAGCTTAGGGCTGGCTGATAAGACCTCGGAAGGTGGCTGTCATGCCAAAGGCATATCAGAGCAAGGTGGAGAAAAAGTCCCAGAGGTTTTCATCCCTCCCAGAGAATATTCCTCTTACCTCCATCTTCCATAATAAGCAAAATACGAATCAGTGACTTCGATTGCAGCTGTGCTCAGGAGTTGGGAAGACTCTGTTGTACAAAAGGGTCTCAGGCTTTAAATCTCCTTTCAACTGTTACACTCAGTAACACTGTCATACTACATGAAATCAAAGTAGCACAGGAACCAATACCAAAAAGTTCTTTCTTTAAAAGTCCTTATATACTTACCATCCAAGCATTTTAAGTGGGGATTCTGTAAGCAAGTTTCCAAAGCTTAACGGTATTAAAATTTTTTTTTTGAATGCATTTAGAAAATGAATGAAAAACACCCAATTGCTGCAATAGTACATAATTGTGAGAATAGGGTAATATTAGATTTAACAAGCTGATCTCCTCTAAACGTGACAATAAGCAGAAATTGAAGGTCACGCATACAAGATGACTGTTTTGTATTCTGGAAAGTGATGCCTGGGAAAAGGCTGAAAGGTTACCAGGAAAAATAACTGAACGTGAGTTCTATGGACAATGCAGTGCCTACAAGTGGTAAGGCAATCCAGAGATTTCCAAGTCAAATTATAATGCTGTGTTTGCAAACTTCATCTTAAAAACATACGTAAACTGGGTACAGGAACCCCTAGCCTCGGATAAATGCTTGGTGCTTTATTTTCGGGCTCTCTTTTGCTTTATGCACACTGCCTGAAGTCCTTTATACCTGGATTTAAATTTAACTTCAACGTTAATACATCTTGCGCTATTTTGTCCTGTCTTTTCTAATGTAATCAACAGCAAAGGTCTTTTATCGTTGCCACTTCATCTCCAGCATGCAGGAAATGCTCAGCAAACAGGCTTCTGGAAACTTGCTTATTGTATATCACCTCTATCTCTAGCTTCTTACAAAGCAGAGAAACAATAAAAATTTACAGGATTTTTTCTTTACGTATTTATCACCAAAAAATGTCAAAATCACCATTGTATTCATACTGCAATTTCCATACTTTCTGTGATTTACAGGTTGACATAAGTTCAAGGAATAACTCTTAAGAGAGGTAACTCTTTCACACACACAGTTCTGTTTATGCTGGATAATGATTCTGTTCCTACATCAATCATCTGTAGAAATTTTATACCAAAATGTTATGGCACATTGTCATCACTGTACGACACCAGAATATATTAAGTTCTTCCAAGTTTAGACAAACTTATATACGTTAACAATGCACATCACACTTCAAAGCCATCGTTAAACAATGTGGGTGAAACCCTGGACCCATTTAAAGTCAATGGCAAAACTCCCACTGACCTCAGGAGAAGTCAGATCCTGCCCTTTATTGCTGCCTTTATTCATTTTTTTCAACCAAATGACAAATTATTAATAAAGGCACAGGATATTACTTAGTCTAAGCAGAGCTGGTAAGAACTAGAAAAGAAGCTTTTCAAATACATTATACATGAATCAAGCTGTTATCTTTTGAACAATTTGTTCAATGAGTTGGCATTCAACCAGATAGAGAGATGGTCAAATACAGCAAGACTATTCTTGAATAATTTATTTAATGAATAACAGCTACTTTGAGAGGATAATGTATTCTGTGAGTAATATTCAACAGCTTACAGCCAGAAGTGTTTTATCCAACATTAATTACTGTTGTTTTGTTTTAGGGAAGCATAGAAGTATTGTGAGGTTTTGTTTGTTTTGCTTTGATCTTCCATCACTGCACAGTTACCAGCTCTTGTGCTATAGTACACAAACAACAACCACCTGACTTTTGTTTAAATTTAGTTTCACATTGCTTTAGCACGTAGCATTTGTTAACTTTCATCTAAACAAATGAAGCGACATTTTAACATTCTGTGTATCACTAATTCAAGCAAGCAAGTTTTGTGAGATTAAAGAAAAAAAAAAAATCAGTAAAAACCTCCAGCCTCCAAGCAAGTTGAATATAGATAATGTTACCATATCAATCTTTCTTTCAACAGCTGTCTATTAAGTCCATATTATGATTTTCTAAAAATGTTGCTTTTTTAAAAAACTCTATTAAGTAATTTACATAAACAGCTGTTATGTTCAATTTCCTATCCTAGGAGGATTCCATTATTGACACGAAAGCCTGGAAATAAACCGTGGGTAGTTTTAAGCACTGTTTCTTCCCTTAGAGAAACTTTAAGAAAGTCTTCACATCTCTAAGTCAGAGCTACGCTGTTGGCACTTCCATAACGTTGTGGCATCCATGCCCTTGACGTTTCTGCTCCACCAGACACAGGCAAGAATTTTGCCATTCTCACAACAAAGACGTACCACAAGCCGTACATTCCAGCCTTCTTTCAGACCCTCCCAACTAGCCTTAATACACTTAACTGTGTAAACAAAGACTTTAACCCATTATATCAATACTACACACAAAACACAAACGGCTCATCAAAATCGTGAAACTGCAGGAGAACATGAAGAAAGAGTACATTTAGATTTAGATTTTTTTTTTTTTAAGTATTTTTTGATGTATAGCAGCAGGATAACCATGTGTGATGAGGTACTTGTGTCATTTCTGTCACATCTTACATATGCAATACTCCTCAGGCTGAACGTATACATCATGTCTACCGGTCTCAGGCTGGAAACACAATATGTGTCCATGTGGATGCTCATGGGTACGTCCGCACTAGCCACAAGGAATAGTACTTTTTTAATGGAAGTTAACTTATGATTTTGAAATCTGACTTTCCTCAGCTGTAGTAGAAAGTTTAGTCTACCTTGAAGTCTCTCCAAGTGAGCGAGTCTGCACGGAAGACCAGAGTCGATGGCACGCGCGCTGTCCCTGTCCTACCTGGGTGGGCAGTCGCTTCCTCTTTTCTGGGGAGGAGGGAGTCCAGCAGTTGCTGCCTTCCCTCACAGGGAAGTACCCTCATCTAGCTGTTCTCTAAATTAACTTCAAAGTCACAGCCCACAGCAACTGCTTCCCTGCTGAGGCCAGAGATGATCCATCTTCACTCTGCTTCTGGTAGGCAAGTTGTAGTTTCAGTTCTGACGTCCAACACCACCGGTCACCTACGGCAAGAGCCTTGCTCCCCTGGAAGAGAAGAGAGGAAGAAAACCATCAGCAAGTCGCTAGCTCAGCCCGTGTCTCATTTGCCTTGCCACTGCTCAGGTTAAATGAAGCTCGTGGCACGATGAATAGAGTTTTAGCTAGGAAAGTACCACAGATCTGGCAATGTTACTCTGCAGCTGAAATCCTTTTTCAAGGTAAAACTTGAAGGGTTTTCTGATAATGTGGATTCATCCTTTGTGTGATTTTTAGCAAAGAATGATTTAGCTTATTGTAATAAATTTGGGGAAAAATCAGATTTGTATTCCTAGCACAAATACCTGTATGAGTTTTACGACGTTATTCAATATCGGTAAGCTTTAAAGCTTTTCAATAACCTCATTAGGCTTCATTTATTATCTGAAACAACACAATAATTTTTTTTGTTAGGTTAGAAAGTTCTTCCAAAACAAAACTTATACAGTTTTTAAGTAATATAAGTTTTTTTTTTCACTTTTCATGTATTTTCAATTGGCCCAGAACCTTATGTGCAAATGGAATCTAAAATTTGAAAACACAAAATATTATCTCAGAAGCTTTTTAAGAAAAGCTCTTTTAAATGACCTCTTGATAAATACACATTACGGTGCAGTCTTCAATCTTCAATACCAGTTTATGTTTACTTTTTTTCTGACAGACTCCTATCACTTTCAGTGCACTGATTAAATATAGAGAGTACTAAGTAGTGTGTAAATTATTGCATTTTTAATGAAAATACAAACTTGAATTTGTCGTTCAGAAAAAATAAAGAAGGACACACTAAATGTTATTTAAGATGTCCTTTATGAGTTTTAACTTGTTTCTTTTCAGTCACTAGAGTTTGCTGCTCTTGTTTCAAAGACATACCTTAAACTATGACTATCTGGTTTTTATTGTCATTAAAAGGAAAATAAAACAATAAATGTAACGTTTCCATCACAATTCCCAAATTAAATGTCTCTTTTGAGAGAAACTAACAAAATTAATATTGTTTTGGTGAATAAATCAACAGAAGTTACATATGGCAGAATAATTTTCAATAAAGATGGGAAATTCATTCAATTTTGTATTTTCACAGATAACTTGTTTATGAACAAGCAAATCTAACTAAAAATCTAATTAAAAAAAGAAGAAAGCTTTTGAAAGGGGAAAAATATTGAGAAATTGTGTAGAGACAGGTAAATTAATTAAAATCTAATTAAATCCACTATTTCATTTAGTTCTTTGAGTTATATGTACGTGTCCTCTTCAGGAATAGTTAGTCCAAATTATTTTGATATTTGACTGAAACTGTTACTATCTTACTTTAGAAGAGTTTGAAATATATAACTTCTAAGCAATGTCTGTCAAATTTCCTTTTGCCCCCAAGCCTGAAGACTCAATAATATTATCACAAAATGTAGCAGCAGTGATCTGCCCTATAGAAAGAAAAGACAAAGGAATTTCCAAAGCTTGTCTTTTCTTAATGCCAAATCATTATCTTCTTGTTATCTTACTGTTGTTTGCTTCTGGAAAGGACTGAAATAAGAGTCTGAGATAAAATGCAAGTTCTGGATTCAGGCTTTTCATTAATAAGATGGACTGGAGTCATAAGCTTATTTCTAGTTTCATAATTTAGAGGTGACACCAACAATTCTTTAAAATGCTTTATATTTAAGTGGGATTATGTATTCTAAATATTGCTTATATAAACAAATAGTTATTCCTCAAACAACATATAGATTTATTTATAGGTATTCCTTTGAATACTAAATGTGTTCTGTAGACTGTGAAGCAACTGAGTGGTATGTTGAGTAAATAAAATAGCTGTATTATTTTCATTGCTTCTGAAATTAGCATGAAGTTTATATTAGGGTCATGTTTTTTCTTTATTACGTAGTCCTGTATTTCATGTACTGCCTACTGAACATATGTACTTTCACTACAGAATTCTCCTTTGGGGATCTGAATCACAAGTCACAAATAGATTAATTTAATTTTGTAAAATTCAAAGACAAAAAGACATTTTAATTTTTATTATAGAAATAAATGGAACAAGAAAAAATTATCAGAATCTGGTCATTAGACTTTCTATTAAGCTTGCCTTCTCTCTTAAGGCTGGGCCCAACATCTCTCTCAAGATGAAACTTAACTGCAATGGCAAATATACCTGTAGGGGCAGCCAGAAATTCACCCTTTGTACGCAGGGAACTTCAAATTCCTCTGTGGTTTAGCATGCCAGACAAGGTGTATGCAGGCAGCCACCTGGAAGAAGAAACAGGAAAATAACTATGCTAACAGTTGCCCAGGAGGCTCTTTTCATCTACTGCAATTGCATTTATGAAGACTCAACACTTTTTCATCAAGGTTTGAGTCAATGGTGGCAGAAGGCGTTTCAAGGTTCCCAAGCAAAATTTGTCATCCTTAGGAGATACTGCCTGCGCGAGCGTTGAGGAACCAGGTAATTAAGAATTGGACTCAATAAAACAGCGGTGTTACTTACGCTGAATAGCATGAAAAGAACAGTTGGAAACGTACGATTTTGATCTGCTCACCCCAACTGCCTGAAATGAAAGGCTGCTCAGCAGGGGTGCATGGAAGCTCACTGGGGGCGTGCTGGGACAGGAGACGGGCGGCAGATATGGAGCACCAAAAGCCTGTGAAAAGCAAAGGAAATACCAGTGTAAAACAGACAAAGCAACATGTGAGCTTCCCCTCCCCTTTCTTAGGTAGGTGCTCTAATTAGAGGAAATTGTGTTCTCTTGTGAGTTTCTTCTTAAAAAACGGAACAACTTTAAACCAACACATCTTTTCAGGTTTCTTGGGTTTTTTCATAGATTAACTATGAGGTGCCTAAATATTTTTGTTGTTGTTGATTTATTTATTCTGTTTCAGTAGAAAAAATACAATTTTCACTTTATTTTGAATGTTTCATAACTCCAAACATCAGGGAAAGTGTTGGATGTTCCATGAAAAGATACCTGCTCATTATTTCACCCACTAGCATCAATTAGTGACTGGTCTGATCTATGCAGGTATGAGAAAAGTGTAGAATTAGGAAATTCAAACCTTTCAACATGATATTTTATAAGAGTTTTAGATCTAGTTACTATAATTGACTTTTCAAACTTGATTTTTGTTCTGCTAGTTCAATGACAAATTCCTATTTTACTTTAATGGCACCCTAATTTCAGTCTTCATTATGTGTTCAAAAAAACATTAATGCAAACAGCTTCATCTTACCAGTAAGCCTACCAGACATGTTTTGTTAATGATCGATTACATTTTTTAAAATGAAATCAGCTACAGAATAAGTATTTTATTTATCAGGCTGCTACAAATATAGCTGTTTTCAAGTTTTTCCATGAATATTGAAAAATAACACAAGTTTCTAAACAAACACAGGGACAGGGAGGAAAAAACCCAACAACACACTATGGGCTGGATTGATATACCAATAATAACAATAATAAGTGAACATGCTCTCTATTATATGCAGAACTAATGATGTGCATTCAAGTTTATGAAAGTATCTTCAAGTGGTGCTTACAACTTTTTTTTTTATCAGAGATGCTGGTCAATACTTTAGAGCTTCTCTGAGCTTATTTACTCTGATCAAAGTACAGAATATAAAACATTAAACTATTCTACTAATTACATGCCTGAAGGCACATTAACAATGCAAGTGTCAAAGCTCTGCTGAAAATTCATTTCGCATTTTTAATAAAAACTGATAGCAAGGTTTTGAATGCACCTAACTGGAAAAATGTAATTTTTGTTTCAGTAACTTCTTTATGAGGAGAGTGTAGAAGCCCTGAAGCCTCACAAACACAAGGGTATAGGTAATTTGTGCTCTGAAAACAGACTACTAGAAATCTTCCTGTCAAACAATTCACAGTTAATCTCTTCTTAATAACTTGATGGGACTGAAAAATAATGCAGCAGTAGAAATTCACATTAAATTTTTGATCAAAACCATAGATTTCAAAACTTTCAAACAATCAAATATCCAAAACGTTACTCTCAGTTTTACGGAAAAAGAACTCAACCTTTATCTATTTCAAAATTTGTAGATTTTTTTTTCATCCCTTAAATATCGCTCTCATGTTCCTACAACACTTTTTTTGACCCCTTTCCCCTCCTGCAGCAGACAGTAATTTCCTTAACTGTATTGGGTGAAAACATGAAACAAAAAACATTTTAGCGGGTTCCTGAAAACCTACTTAGTGTAATAGGCTCCCATGGAACTTGGACTTCTGAAGGTTAGAATATTGCAAAGGTGTTTTGCCTTTTGCCATGGCTCTTATTTATCGTGATTACCTATCAGCTTGCGCTGCATTTTCAGGGAAGTGGGATCACTGGACCTTGCCATCAGTGAAACGAGAGCTTCGTGTCTTGAACTCAGCTGCACCAGGGATGCCAGCTCAATATTCTCTGTCAGGCAGTGTGGAGTAGAGAAGCAGCCAAAGTGCAAGGCATACAGCCTGCAACCGCTGTTTGTTGGTCCAAGCATAATACAGAAGGGGTCTATCATGTGTCCATTATTTGCCAGAAAATATCCTGAAAAGTTAAGTAATTCTAGTAAAAAATTCCAGTCAGTTCCATCTGAACTACATTTGTAAATAATTGAATTACTGCAGTAAATTTTATTTTTTTGAGCTGGAAATACTCTCCCTTTGGATATATAGTAAGGCAATCCTTGAGTTTCCTAGATTATGAAGATTTTAGCAAGTTTTTCTGTCAGTATTTGTCATCTGGATGTGAATGCATTACTCCCAGCTGATTTGGGGTTATTTGCTAATTTGACTTTAACATTATTTTATTCTAAACATACTAATGTTGATTTGAGAAGTAATTACATGACCTCCAAAGATGGCAATTTATGAGTGATCTATGAAAACCATCCAGAACAGTAATTTACAAAGAAGTTTTGCTTTGTTTGCCTAGAACAGATGTCCAAGCAAGACCTTAGAATTGCTCTTACATCGCGAAGAAGAATAAACAGTTTAATTAATTTGCTCTGTGAACACTCGTGCTAAAAGCTGAAAGATTAAAAAAAAAAAAAAGTTTCTGATCCGTCTTCCTCTGATGAACCTCAATAACCGTTCAACCTGAATGTGGTAGCAATAATTTTTAAAAAGGCTTATTATTTTAATCTAAGAGGAAAATAAAACTATTTTCAGTTGTCTCCTGTATCTTTAATTTTGAGAGGTAGAATAAGAGAAGGGAGAAACATAGTAAGCAAAACAGCAGATGTTTTCTTATTTAAGAGTTATGTACTAAAAACTTCCCTCAAGGGAATCACCAGCTCTACCAGTTTTGTCAAGCACTGTCACAGAGCCAAAGTGCACCTCAACATGTCTAATCAGCCTGCAGCCTCGGAAACTGAGAAAATCACTTTGCACTTTCCGTCCACAAATCTCTTCAGCTGTGACAAAGCAAAGGAGGGGGGGTGGGAGTAGTGAAGCCACAACAATAGAAAATAGAAGTGTTTCAGAAACACAAAGATGATGGCTTTCTCTTTAAGTCATTACACACACGTTTTGTCTTCAGTTGGTTTATTAAAATTTCTAAATAAATCTCTCTCGTATTGCAGCAAAAAAAAGCAATGACAAGCCTGATAAAACTTCTGAAACATAAAATAATGTTATAGAAGAAGCCATTTTATAGCTTGTATGAGGAAAATCTTTCATGTAACTTCCCTTTCTATGCAACCCTGAGAGGATGAACAGATCTACAAATGTTAAGGGTCCAATAACACAGTTAATAGTTTCCCCTTTTGACTACAAAAGAAAGAAAAAAATCTAGATGCTTCTATATAACTAATAAAACAAAATAATAAATACCTGCCATGATGACCTAGATGTTTCTCTGGCTGGTATTTTGCCAGTAGCATATATCTAAATCACAGTTTCTGCTAAAAATCACCACAAACAAAACTGTTATCCTGCCATAACAGTTCAGCTTTCTTGAGTTTTGCCAGGATATTTATCGTCAACATTTTCCTTTCCCTGTCAGGTCAAACTGTGATGTTAATGTCTATCTTTCTATTTCATTCAAATGCTTGATACTCAACCAACACTAAGGTAAATGGCAAACAAATAGAAGTTGAGGTATTCAGGATCTAGAACATACACTTGTTTTCATCTGATTATGTGAATTTTCCACATTGAGGATGAGAATATTAAGGAGAATCATTCTCTGTGAAACAAAATGCAGCTGAGATACTGCACCGTGCTTCTCTACACCATTGATAGCATGTTTACTCAAGTGACTCAAGCTGACAGCGAACAAGAAGTGATCAGATCAACTACAGCTGTTGACACAGGTAGCACAGCATACAGTACCACTGGTTGGCTAAGACTCATCTCGCATGAAAAACTACTGGGAAAATGCTAACACTTATAGGCAAAATATTTGTAAGGAGAATTTTAATGAAGAAAGATACCATCAAGACAGGTAGAAAGCCTTACGGCACCAAATGGAGTTGCTTTTGTAGACCTGTAACTGAGGATCACCAGTCAGGAAAAGTAATCACATTCTCCTATGCAACTCTCTGCCTACACCTCACCTTTTCCCAGGAAGGATGCAGCCACAATAACGCATTCTGCTCGGGTTCCCATGCTGTCCAAGACTTGGATGATGTTCTGCAGCCTGCTTTCTCCATTTGTCTCAAAACGTTCCTCTTCATACTGACCAAGTTGCAAATGCTTTACAAACCCTACATACTTCTGTACGAGCCGCAGACTGCAATGATACGTGGCTTCAGTAAGATACGCTCTTGGGTTTGTAAGTCACATATTTCTAAATGCTGCTATAAATTCGGTATGTTTTTACAGTAAACACAGTGCCGTGAAAGTCAATGTATCTGATAATACCATCCAAAACAGGTAACTGATAAAGCAGCGGTTGATATTAGTACTGCAACTGCAACTGTAGCCTAGAATATGATCATTGATTTATATAGCAAAACACATTCCACAAAATATTCTAAAGAGCATGCAATTTTACATATGATACAACAGATAATGAGAAACAAACAGGAGTAAAAAGCAGTATGTGAGTGAAGTTACAGCATTGTTTAATAAGACAATTGGATTTTAAATTTCACCCTGGAAAGCAGGTTTCTGATATATCAATATATATTTTGAAATATTCCCCTTATTAAATTGTTATTTCACAGCATACAGAAAAATGTTATTTGCATAAGGCAACTAAAAGAGGGGAAGTTAAGGTAAAATCCAGGAAAATCTCCAGGTATACAATATTTATACTAAATTTTTGTCTCAGTGTGGGCCGAGATTTTAAATATATTTCATTCAGACACTAAAGTTCAGGTATGATATAATTCACAAAATTCACTGAAAATAGTATTGTCAAATTTTTACCCCTTTCTATATTCCGGGCTTCTGTAGAATGCAGGAAATATAAATTAAAAATATATTCTCATAATAATAAATTTTAAGGAGACAGAATTCAAATAATTTTGGGTAAGCCTTCAAGTTCCCAATCTTTATTTCCATTCCAGTTCTCCGTATTGGGAAGTCTTAATGAACTTCACAAAGTCTCTTTTTTACAGTTGCTGAAAATCCTTGTCTCTTGCAGAAGTCTCATGCCTGGGATGTAAAATGTGCTAACAATATAAACTCCATCAGGGTTTGTTTGCGATAATAATTTTGCAACTACAATGATAAAATAAAGGCAGCATCTTAGCTTTGATAACTCTCTGAGAATAAGTTCAATCTACCCGTTCCTCTGGCTATAATAGCAAGTTTGGGGCAGAATTATGAATCAAACTTTGAATTATGCTCTACACCTATGTGAACCGCTGCGTTGATATTTCTGCTAATTTGCATACTGCTAATGTTTTCGTTTCAGAGCAAAAAGAGGTTTTCATTATCAGTTATAATAATCATGTGCAGACTGCAAAAATAAAGATGACTATGATGAAATACATCAGTTTGCATTTCCTAATTCTCCTGGTCGTCTTTTTAAATAAAAGTTGCTTATATAATTGACGCTGGTGTTTTGGGGATCACTGTACTGAAATTAATACGGCAGCAGTCGGCAAAGACCCTGAAACAAACAAAAATGTTTTTCTGCACATATTAAAACTCAATTTGAACAGCAGCAATAACAATCATACCTGCAAATGATCTGTTCAATCACCTTGTCTATCTGGTCTGGGAATAGCATCTCCATCTCTATTTTATACAGAACCTTCATTGGATATATTGAATATGTACTATTTTAGACAAAATTAGACTAAATCCTAAGTATTATTTTGAACATAGGTCAATAGGCCAATGACTCAGCCGATTCAGCTAGCAATAGTTCATTAAATACATCAATGGGGAAGGTACACAACAATTATCTGTATTTTAAACATCAACAGCAACAGTACATTATTCAAACAATAGAAAAATGCTTAAAACATGTCAGCTAAGTGGTTCGCTGCAGCTATAATAGGGTCTGCAAGGGCACTAGGTACGCTTTTGAGATGTTTATTTCAATTTGATTCCCCAAAAGGTCTGAGCTGTTTGAATTTAAAGATTGATCTTGTTCTTTTGCATATTTTTCCCTTTCCCCAAAAAACAAGTGGTGTAGAAACTGAAAACTCCTGGATGTCTGGGCTGTGATGACTGCTGGCCATACTGTCACCTTGTTAGAGATAAGATGATGCTACACAAGGAAGGTCAAGCTTCAAACTGCTTAAATCTGAGTGTATTTAGGAAAAAAAAAAATTCTCAATAAATTGGAGTACCTCTTAGGGATAAATAGAGCAGAAGGTTTATTTACTGGAACATATATTGTGCAAGGAGCCCAGGTGGTCATTGTAGAGAGTTGTTTCCACCACTCCCCATGCTGGGCAGGAGAGGGAAGGCAGCAGAGAATCCACCCCTCCTTCAACCATCTGTCATTGAAGGATGTGCAGAAAACGCTTCATTTCCCTGTAACTACCTCATCGTTTCACAAGGTTAAGGACCGAGGATGTGATTTCAAGCAATAGTTTATGCAACCCAAGAAAAAGGATCCTTCTACATGGATTGCAATGAAGGGCGCACCCGGTTTCCCCACTGATTGTGCATCATCTTCTCTTGAAAGGGTGGGACGAGGTGGTCCATCTGCCTTTCCCAGGCTGCTGCGCACCCAGCCCAGCACGCCTTCCAGTAGCGAGGGAACGTGCCCCTTTCCTGTCAGTAAATACAAGCTGGGACTGAAAATTTCAGCAGTGCTTATTATCAAGATCTGCCCGTATCTAAAAAGAGAATATTTGGTAAAACATCTGCTTCATATATTTTTAATAGTGTATTACCTCCCATGCGATTAAAGGTTTCTTAAAGCATTTGGCTACTACGGAATAACCCACCCATTCTTTGCTCTGCTTTTCATGGTAGCTCTGGAACTAGGTTAGGAACAGTGGTAGTTGTAAACGGTGTTTTAGAAGAAAATAATTTTGCCTTTGACAATTTACCATTGCTTGCTCTTATTAGCATCATACTAGTGAAAATTTTGTAGACACTAGTCTTTCTGGAATTTATTGAAAAATAACACTGTATATCTTCTTATAGTTAATTGCGTTCTCACATATCACACAACAGATCAAAATCTGGTAGCGGTAATTCAGAATTTGTTATTTGTGTTTATAAAAGAAAATAATTTAAAATCCATTTTCCTCTATCAAAGGAAGTGCAGAACTAGCAGAACAGACAGTTGTGTGGAGGTATGTCACCACAGCAGTACAATCATTTTGTTGAAAGATCGTAAAATCTATTTCAGCTATTGGAACTTACTTTCTCATGATTAATGCAGATTGCTTTGGTGCAAGCTGATGTTCCTTAGTGATTATGAAGATAAGGATGGCAAAAACAAATCTCAGTTCCAGAGTACTGCTTTGCTTTTCTTTCCCCGATACACTACAGCCTTTGGAAGTTATTTTAAAGAGATCAATGCAAAACAGAAATAAGGGGAAGAGTTGTCATGGGGAGTTGTAAATTAATTCTCAAATGTCTCGCTTCACATAGAAAATAACCTTACCTTGTTTTAAGTATCTTCATGAAAAATGGTTGGGTTTCAATAAATCATAAGCATTACTTAAAGACTGAAATTTTATCTAAAAAAACTCCTCTACATGTAATAGAAGTATGTTATATGATAACATTATATAATCAAGGGCTGCTTAAGGAAACTGCATAGGATTCCCCCATAACATACCAGTACTCTGAAACTGAGCATTTTGAATTCATTATGACAGACATTATTTCAGATCTTGTAGTCCAAATGGAAATAGCATTTTCATTCGGTAAATGGATTTGGAGTTGTTTAGGGTTTTGTTTTGGGTTTGTTTTTTTTTTTTTCCTTTTCTTTTCTTGTATAAGGCAGATGTGCAAGTTAATTTAGTAGAATATAGGTAAAGGTTTATAAGCTATTTTAAGAAGTCATTAAGCTGGAAAACATTTTTTTCTATCATAAATGAAAGGTTAGGATGTCTGACTTGTACAAGTGTACAAGGCAATAGCAATACATACTTCAGGAAAAAAAACTACATAAAAATAGTGTTTTCTTTGAACATTCTTTGCCATCGCCATTCATGAAAAAAGACAAGGTTCTCTCTCCTGCAGTGATGTGATCAGCCCACATTAAAACGATGTGGGCTGATCACAAAAAGGTGATACTTTTCCAAATACTTAAAATACTTAACTATTCTAATATATCACTTTTAAATATCAAATATTTCAGTAGCAATTTTCTATTAGCATTCCTATCTCTAAAGATACAATTTATTCCTGTGTAATTCAGCTAGCTCTGATCCTTAGTGATAGACTCTTAGGAAAAAAACCCACCCAAACATTCTAGCATAACCTTACCATTAGCAGGTCTTACTTACATGAGTAGGTCTTAGTGCATTCTTTCAACTTATTTCTCACAACATTCATTTACAGCTAAAAACATTCTTTGCATGTTTCTGCTTTACAAACACTATGCTTGCAGAAGACATTAATGGTGTTATATATTTTCTAGTAACACAGCCACACAATTGCTGCCTTCATAAAAAAAACATCTGTAGAAAGTAAGTGGCACGTTCCTGAAAACTTTTCACATTTTTGATACAGTCACTTTTGGAAGATAGGGAACATTTCTTTTCTTTCCTTCCTGTGTTGTGCAAAACCAACATACCAGATTGACAGCTTGGGAACAGGCTTCTTCCCTGTCTTTAAGAGTCCCATAGGTATTCCCTGCCTTGGAAACCTTAAGAAAGATCTTTGATACCACCCTTTTGACAGACTGTTTTAAAGTATGCTGTACTGCTTTAAAAAAAAAATAAAAATCCATAAAGTTCCATAAAATTCTTTAGCTTGTTTCACAAGAGGTTATGGTATCACTCTGCATCACTGTTACAAGAGCTTTTCATTCGCCTTGCAAATCCAGTGACGTTTTTCCCCAAGAAAGGAGTCAGACCGCACGGGATTTCTGTAAGGAAAGTCTCAAACTTCTAAGCGCAACCTTTACAGTCTCCATAAAGAGTTGGAGGAACCCAGCACCTTCAAAAGAGAGCAGCAAGCTCTGCTCGGTTTCGTGGAAGAATGCAGGTACCCCGAGCTACAGGAGGTAGCTCTGGATGGGGGATCCTGCACAGCCCAGTCCAAGCCCAAGACAGACCCACAGAGGCAGCTGCTGCTTGGTCCTTGTTGCCCCTCAGTGCTCCCTTTTGCTGTTTACTGTCCCCAGGCAGTATAGGATCCCCTTTCTAACGTGAGGGTTTTCTGAATCATTTTTCTGTGGAAATACACACATGGCTTACCTTATTTTTTTGTTCTTATTAGATCTAAATTAAAGACTACAAAAGCATGAGACAAACTCTGTTATGCAGTAGAACTAGCATCCACCCTAATAAGGGTCAGACTATTTAACGTTTTGAATTATGAGAATATTTGTGCATGCCATAAGGCTCACACCAAGCAATACCCTTGAATCCTGCAATCTTTGCTCGGTCACACTTGGCTTATTACAGTTCTTTGGTTCTCTGCAGCAGGATCATGACATGACATTTCAACATGCATAGAGTCTGTTTCAAGCATTTTAATTGGTTTAAAACTGTTGGTAGCATCTTTTACTGTATTAATTTATTGCTTCAGCGTTAGTCAACTGAAACCTTTGCCAGATGGCAATACAGGCCCTGAATACTGAGGAGGACAAAGAAAATATTTACACGATGCAAACATTTGCTCATTCATTAAGTATTCATGAATCGTTTTTTATGGTTTGGCTTTTTTTTTTGGTTTGGGGTTTGTTGTTTTTGGGGTTTTTTTTTCCTAGCTGCAATGCAAAAGCAGCCTAAAGGTTTGGATCTACATCTCCTAGTAGCATAATTATTAATAATCTATCTCCCCGTTATCTGCCTCAAAAATAGTAAAAAAATACTTCAAAAACTTAGCACAACATTCTTCTCACCTACATTGAATTCCAAGAGAAGTATTCTGAAATTTCCAGCAGTTTTTATTGTGTGACGCTCCTCCCTTCCCTCCCCCAGGGCAAAGGAGCAACACGGAAGAATAAGTAGAGATGACCTCCTCGCTTCACTTCTAAGTGCAGGCTTCTCTGCAGAACTCTTTAATGCTACTCCCAAATGAACCACAGAGCATTAAAAAATGATGCTAAAGTACACTATCTCATGAAAGTCGCTCCCTCCACTACTGACAGGGCCTTGGGGAACTCACCCGCAGCCAGACCTATTTCTAATCACAAAGCCCATCTGTATTGTTCAGAAATCACCTGCGCCAACAGCCAAAACCCAGCATTTCTACAATACTCTCTATTTCTGATAAAGGTAGCAAGCGAATTAAATACACAAAGAAAAAAGGAATTGGGGATGTGCAGTATGCTACACTGCTTCCAGTTGAAAGTACCTTCCTTGGTCCAGTGATTCCAGGCACACAGGGGAAGGAGGTTCCCCCTCTTTTTCTGCCTTGACCATTAATTTCCTGGCTGTCGTACTAAAAAAAGCTGTTCTTTACTGTGTAGTACGTATCTTGAAAAAAACAGTCTGAATTCGAATTTCCTCTTGGCTCTGAACATTTGAAATCTGTGGCTTTGTGCTGAGGCTATTTGCTAATCACAGCGTGTCAGATCCACAAGACTTGGCAAAATGTGCCTTTAGTTTTCTGATCCTCAGTCTTGACCAAGTTTCCTTCAGAATGTCCAGCTCTGTGAACAAAACTAAAAAACTCCTGATTAAGTTACCATCATCCGTGGAGCATGACCTTTGGGTTCCAGCCTTTCGTTAAATTAAGAGTGGGGTTGCACAAATTTACCTATAAAGCTTGCTTGTCTTGCCTGTCACTGTTCTCCTTGCACGTTACACATTGCTTTAGATAGCTCTCAGTTCATTGCTCTCACCTGGACATTTCAAGCATATGATTGCTTCATGATGTCTGTTCTTAAATCTGTTCATATTTCTACTCAAGAGATTTTTAAACAAACTAAATATAAATTAAAATACATTAATTAAATATTAATTAAATTTAAACAATAAATTTGATACATATATTGTACATAGTCCTCTTGGTGTAACCTCCTGCGTCACTGATTCTGGCCATCCTCGGAGCATGCATTGTTCTTCTGCCTGCAACACCCGATCCTCTTCAGTGCCTTGCTGGATTGCCTGGAGCCTCCCAGATGCGAAGGTAATGTAGCATGTTGATAGACTTTCTCCCTTCTTCCACAGTGCCATCTGCGTTGTGCTCAGGAAGGTATGCCCTCGTTCAGCGTGCCTGCCACCAGCAGTGATTTCCTGGGCAGAGCTTTATTTTCACATCATGGGCTGAAGTCTAAATAACGTGCGCTGTGATCACGAGGGTGCGCTCAGCAGTGGCTTCTTCGTGATGCTAATACCTTGGATCCAGACTCTAACGTTCAACTTGTGCCCAAAGATGAATACATGCAACTGTTCTGTTCCAAAAAACCCACAGCTAGCAGCTCCTTTTCTCTGAGTACGTGCCACTTCTGCATCTGCTGGCGCTCTACAGGAAAAAGCTGTGAGCTGCTGGGTTTTGCTGCAGCGTTGCTGGTAGTGCTCCTGAGCTCTCATGCTGCGGCCTTAGCTTTTATGCAGCACTGAAATTATTTAAAACAGATAAGTCTTATCTATGGCTTTGGTTTCATTGCTTATTTATGACTCTCCGACCAAACCAATCCTGCAAACTTGTGTTTTTCACAAGAATCTAGATAGATGACAGTCTTTTTATGTTGCTGATTTTCTTTTGAATTACTTGCTTTAGGAGTATCCTTGAAGGCTCTCAGGGTCCAAAACAAAGTTGGATATCAGAGGTAGATGTCAGTTTGGTTTTAGTAGGTCCGATAAAACTCGGTTTGTGGAGGAGTTGTCATAATTTGCTGGATTACACTTTGGTATATAAAATAAAATTGTCATCACCAAAAACCCCTCAAAGATGCGTATTATCTGGTACTTCAGCGAGAATTTGGGCAGGATAAATGTCTGCTTCATCACATTGCTGCTTCTCTATCTAGCTCTTGCTTCCCCCCCTTTTTTTTTCTTTTCTTGAGTTCGCATTGCTAATAGTTACAGTAGTTCTCATTGAAGAGAGCCCAACCGAAAGAATAAGGAATGGTGAATTTTTCAGTTAAGACAGACCAATGCATTCTGCTTTCTGAAGATGATATTGGAGAGAGATGAGAATCAAGACATTCAAAGGCTAACTAAGATTCATGAAGACCAAATGCCACTAAGTTGTATCATGAAAAGAAAACCCTGGATGTGATCACACCCGATTCTCCATATATTATGAACTCTGAAGTTCATATGATAGACGTCAACTTCATAGTTGAAAGGTTCACACATTTCAACCAACTATTTTTTCATTTGTTCTTTCTCTGGAAAAAGCAAAAAATCACACCAATCATATTCTGAATTTCAGAAATATGAATGAATACATTCTTCTGCACACCTGAACTTAGCATGAATTTTCTAGAAAAAGGCACTCACAATAGGTCCCTGAATCTAAAGAAACAAAGTTCCTAGAGTTGTTGTTTTTCTAGTTGAATGAAAAACGTTAGTGAGATAGATGTGTATTAATTCTTGTGATTCTTTTTTATATATGATGGCAGTCAAGTATTTCATAGGGGAAATCAGGAGTCCACATTTGCTTTAGAAACTGAAGGATAAACTATTTTGAAATTATTCTGAAACATTACACAGTCCTATTCATTACATTGAATTTATTTGAATTTACATTGAGGGTGAAATTCATAGGAATTGGGTATCAGCTGAATTAATCTCATTATGCTATTATCGGCTATATTAATTTGATAACTGCTGGCTGCTGAGTGTTATCGACTGACCCACTCTGATTTGGTAATTGGATTGTCCAGTTGAAGTTAGTCCGACAAAACCTGTAATAGGGCTGTTGCTTTTCATGTTTGTTTGTTCTTCTTCATGTAATTACCTACCATTTGGGTGTGGGAAGTGCTTTCAAAACAACACTAGAAATCCAAGCAATTTAATTAGAACAGTTACATTTCTTGAGAAAGCTAAACTCTGTCCTCTGTCAAAACAAAAATCCAAAAATTTGACTGTCTTAAATTTTGAATTTTGTAATATCGCCAAGTTTTTAATATTTCTGAGTTATTAGTACCCAGCAATTAAAAAAATACCAAACCAACAAACCCAGAAAAAATACCACTCTAGGTCTCTTATAATCTTATGTTGTCTGCAACGACAGTGCTAATTAACAACCTTTATCAGCTTTTTCCGCATGTCAGGCTTTATTCCTGGCACTGTTAGCTCCATTTCTTCTCATCCTCCACTTTATCCCCTCCTTCTGACATAGTTTAGAAAAATAACACACACATTTAAAAAAAAAAAAATTACCTTCATTTTCTTATCTTTAATACCCAGAGTTAGTTCTTACATTGGCAGTTCCTGAGTCCTGTAAGTTTACTTTTTTTTCCTTGGAAATTTTGTATTCACAGTAGTTTGAGTCCTATCACAGTCCTAAATTTCTATTGCTTTGGTTTGTGTGTTAAACATAGCCTTCCTTGCCAGGCATCTCCTACACTAACAGCCATCTTTTCATGTACTGCACACTGGGTAAGAAAACACGCTTGCAAACATGTACTTGTAAAACTAAATGAAAAAACCCGTAGGACACATTCATGCTTGTAAAACTAAACTGGCTCTTTATAAACGGATGTATTTTGTGCTCCAGTTCAGCTAGCACCATGCGTACACTCGCCAGGAGGGGTTTCTGAACTCCTACCACCTCTGCCCTTCCCTCTAAGTTCTGAGCAGGTTGGTGAGACATGTGAGTGTCTTCGCAGAAATAAGATGAGAGAAACTAAAAAGGCGATTCCTCCTCTCTAATGTTAACTCTTAAACAAAAAATAATCTAAAAAGAATCAATACCATGTGTTAAGCATGTTTAAAATACTACTAATTCTGTTGAATTTTTCTTACCTTCTAGCCCTGTGAAAATATAACGAACACACTGATGAAGCAATACTGAATCCAGTTTGTTAATTTAGAAAATAATCTGAAATTATCATTATTTCAGAATAATGATAACTTGGCAAAGTCTGTTTTGTCAAAGACAAACTCAGATTTTTTCAGTTCTGTTGTAACAACCCTATTGACATGGTCCTGTGTGCGTAGCTAAGAGGGACATTAATGTGGATAAAGAAGAGCAGGTCACCTTAAATTTCCCTTGAGCTTGCACACTTTGGAAAAGGAAAGTATGAGTCCCCACCTCATACTTCACATTTTGGAGGAATGAATAAGAAGAGTAACAACTACAAAAAGGTCTGATGCCATAATGTAAGCACCTAGATTCATACTCGCACGCGATAATCTATACAAAAGCATTCAGGAATGCAGCCTAATTCCCAAAGCTGTTCGGTACATGCACCTTCCGCAGAAGTCGGAAGAGGACTGTGGGAACCTACGAAAGGTAGGGTAGCTAGGCTGAATCCTTCTTGCCATTGGCAAAATAATGGATTTGCAATCCATTTTTGCCATTTGGCAAAATAACACACTATAATTTTTGCTTCCCCCTATTCAAATATTTGGACTGAATGTTGTTTTTTCTTAGCATGGGAGAGTACAGCAGGATTTGTGTATTACACCAAGATCATATGCTAAAACTGTATACACAGCTAAGATTGTAGTAGAAAAGTATAAAAGTAAAAAACTTCTTACAGTCATCTGATGACTGGAAACAATGTGGAAGTTTAAAAGCCAATGTATTCATTAAAAAAATTACCATCAAATTGCCACAGTAATGAATAAACCTGCATTTGTTATTAATCAAGTGTTTGGAAGATTTTTAAGTACTGATTAAAAAGCTTAATTTGAATTTTAATCACCAGTTTTGAACTTTTCAAATTTCACTGTCGAACGTTTACATGAAATTACATGAAAAGTTAAAGAATACAAAGAAAACACTTTTCGTGTTTGCATAGTTGATAAAAATTGAATAGCTTATTTTCAATGATCTTCCTTCAAAATACAAATAATCTAAAAAATTTCCTTTTAATTATTTTAATAGGAACACATAATAAAACAGTGTAAATTGACACCAATCAATATACTAAATTTACTTCTATCAACTAGGAATCTGGCCTGAAGTATCCTACTACTTATTTACAATAATTTGTAGTGCAAATATTACATGTATGCATCTCAATTATCTTGTCTCATCAGGCTAAGTTCATGTAACGCTGAACAACATTAGACTAGTTTATAAATATATTGCAAAAGCTTTTCTTTGTAATTTATAGTTTTGTTTTCTTTTTCTTCTCCCTCACGAGCATCTAGATATATATTGAAGTACGAAGGGATTTTTCTCTTCTGTTTATATATTTTATAAATAAGATATCAGATCCCCTTAATATAATTTGATAAATAATTTCTCTTTTAAATGAAAATAAATTCATGTATTTTTGCTGCTAGCTACAATAATTGACAGGAAACAACCGGCACCATAGTTTTGGGATATTCAGTTAGTTTCTCGACCAATGTAGCTTTTAGCCATTTACCTAGGCGTGACATGTTAGAAGATTTCAACGTTACAACAAGATAACAAGCGCGATATTCTTACCCGATCAAATGTTTTGCTGCAACTCACTGGATACAAACAGAAATCTTTGCTTTACACAAAGCCCATGACGTACTGTAAATAATGCATATAGTATTGTTGTATATATAGGTACATACAGATATGTATGTATCCTGTAACATGATAATCAAACCTCTGTGAACACATAATCAATGAAAACGTAAAAGACAAGACAGCCAAGAAAATATATACTATACTGTTAAAACAGAAATACCACAATACACAGGTTGGCAAGGTTTTGCTATCAAAATTGAAGACATTAGTACAAAACCACTACCTTCCATAGCATCTCTGCTCTGCTTACCCTCATTTAAATGAATGGAAAGTTAATTATGTATTTTGCCTTCAGGATAAAACATTCCTGGTGGCACATAGAATTTTTGTAGTCAGTTTTCCAGAAAAAAAAAGGGTGAGGGGAGAGGATTTTTGTTTTCTTGTAGGGTTTTTTTGGTTCTTTGTTGGGAGTTTTTTTGGGTGGAGAATGGTATTTGGTTGATCGTAAGGAAAATCCTTTATACTGTATTTGAGATTTGGACTGTTCACACAGTGAAGAAGAAACTAGCAGCTATTACTCTACCTGTTTTTTGTTTCTCTTCTGTTATCATGTGCCCTGACTTATTTTTTCATGCATCTGATCCACCCATTTCTCCACTCCACCTGCCTTCATTTACTTTCATTTTAGGAATTTACTAAATTGCATAATTCCAGACAAGGTATATTCCATAGATTCTAGTAGTGTTTAACAAAGAATTTAGGTTTCTTTTCATTGCCTTTTCTATCATCATTAAAACATTTCAAAATTAGTCTTTTAGATAAGCTGGTTCAGAGGTCTTTAGATACATCCAGATGTGCTTGACATAATAATCTTCAATGGTCTCCTCTTTAGACAGTTCTGGTACAGATGCTTCACTTTATCTACCATGATTCTGTAGCCCTGCCAATTTTATTTGATGAGCAACTCCAGAATGCCAAGATAATGTAGCTGTTGCTAATGCCTGGAAACACTTTCCCATCTTTTTCTGCCAAATTGCTGGGCAAAATATGTCCACATCCCTTCAGACTAGCAGCAAGCAATGGTGCTCACTCTTCCTCAGTCCCAAGGTTCATTGGCTTATTATTTCAACCTGGGCATAATAAACTTTCCAAGATGATTTTTCCTCAAAGCTGACTGCTCTCTGACTTGGTCAATTAAACAAATCATCTGTGTAAGCATTTGTCTTGTATTATCATACCAGGAAAACTGATGCTGGGTTCCATACTCAGAGAGAGAAGTATCATTCTTTTCCATACCTGGTATTTTCTTAATTTGATGAAGATGGAAATATATCATTAAGGATAAATTGCATTATTTATACTATAGCTACAATTCTTACATACACATCAACTTTGCTAGCTAAGCTAAACTGAATAATCACTTCTCATCCATATCCCTTAAAAGAATGTCAGATATTATGACACCAAAGAAGAAAAATGCCACTACACGATGCTATACATTCTTTTGTTAGTTTTAGGTAATTTGCCGCTTCTGTATCTAAATTTTGTCATCCTCTCAATGTACTCATTCATGCCATACTAGCACCTGAAGTTCCCAATGAGCGCTCCCCGTATGTTAGACTATGAACAAAAGCGGGGATATACCTCAGAAAATGTAGCTGTGGGTAGACTTCAAACCAACAGATTAAATGGTATCAGTGTAAGCTTTTCCTATCAGATTCTGTTTACAATTCTAAGGGAACCTGGAAGCCCTCCTTCCAAAGGAGATCACACGTATACAAGATCATCAAAGGGCTGCAAAATTTACAAAAAAAGTTTAATCTGCCTTAAATTTTCAGACCAATCTCTCACTATACACACGTACTTAGCTTTCACAACAGTTATATGACGGCATGACTTTCAAAATAGATTTTTTTAAAATATCTTTGTTCTTTTAACTGTCAGTTCTTTAGTAGGAATTTAAAGCTTTTTTTTGCCAAATTAATAAAAAAAAAAATTAGTTCATCTTCAGTCCTTGCTGCTTGATAAGCAATTCATCAGAATAGTGGCACATCTTTTTGGATACTTTAATCTCAAACATTTTGTAAAATTTTTCCTTTTTTTCTGTTTAGTAAGTTTCATTTAGCAAATCTTACTGTCACTGCAGATTTAGTTCAGTTCTTTCTTTTGTTAGCTTTTAGCTGCTATTTTCTCCTACATTTGCTAGTTTTTGCTTCCCCTGCCACAGATACAGAGACTGTATGATACTGGTCAGTGGATGACATGAGTCTTGAAAAATCCCTGTCTCTGAAATCCCACTTTAACATATGAAAAAAAGTGTGGGGGGGAAATGTTCACAGTTTCCACATACCTCCAAGGAAAACTCTTTGTCAGCTTGTAACCCTTTCAAAAGTACCACAGTCTGCAAGCACTATCCAATCGAATTTGTTTGGGAAAGCTTTGTCGTTTTTTAAGAGTGATAGATCTTTCCATTTAGGAATTAATGGATGGTGTACAGCAGTCTCCTTAGTACAATGTTCTTCATGTCTATATTAGCGAACAGTAAACTATTGAAATAGATCTAAGTGTAAGATCAGGGTGCAAATTCTACTATTAATCTGATGAATTTTTCAAAAGCTCCTCAGTTTTATTAATCACGAATATCTTTCATTCAGAAAAAGGGAACAGAACCTGCAGACCTGCCCAGGTGCTTCTAATATATTAATTTCCTTCAGATGGGCATATCAATAATTTATCTTCATTTCCTAAATCCAAGTGATACTATCTGTTGAAGTAAAGAATTTGCTTTGCAGCTTTAGAGGGCCTAGTACAATTTAGTTTATTCTAGCTGTTTTCGGGGAGTCTCGTGAAACTGGCGATTCCATATTTGAAAACCCTTAGGGTATATTAGATTTGCACACAATGCAAACAGTACAATCCTCATCTATTCCTGAAAGCAGGTCCTTAAAGAATGCTATGAGACAGGTTGTGGTGTTGACTAGCTACAAGTATTTTTCTTAAAAATATTAAGTTAAATTAAAAAAGAAAGATAAGTTAAAGAGAAACATTGAAGTGTATAATCCAATACAGATAAAGTATTCACGTGGTTAGATTCCCCCACAACTCATAAAATAGACCCCTAAAGATGAGTATTTAATAACAATTTAATAACAATTGTACTTTAAAACATGCAATTCCTGCTTACGTTTTTTACCCCTAGACTTCTCTCATGTAAGGTGGATTAAAACAAATTAAATTTCACACTAATCCATCTATTGCACCAAGAATGTCTCGTTAAGCTTTGCCAGCTTCAGACAATTCACAGAACTAGCAAAAGCATTGCCATAGTGATTATACTGGATTTTACCGTCTAAGGTGCTAATACGGCAATTTGGCCTACAGAAATGAATGACAAGCATTTTAACCAAGAATAAAAATAGTCGCTAAAGAAATTATGGAGAATTAAAATATTTCACCTGTGAAAATTTAATTTGAGCAGAGTACCCTGAGTATAATTACAAATGTATTTGAAAGGAGCAACTTTGTAGCTAATATTGGCACAAAAATGTGAAGACAGTATAGCTGCTTTGCACAAGATTGTGGTTCTTACAATGTCTTCATTATATATATGTAAACCCAAATCTTGTGTACTAAGCAGATAGAGCGATTTTCTGATATGCAACATTTATGAAATTTTAATTATCGCAGTTTTTAGCAAGTAAATATTGCCTCGGTATTGGAATTAAAATGAAAATTATGTACAAATGTCCTTTGAAGTCTCTGAAGTTTATATTCTTGTTTCTAGCTTTTCTACTGCTTCTTACATGTCTTTCCGAAAGACTGACGGAAATGCCAAACAGAAACAGGAGACATCAGAACTTTTCATTGCATTTAATTTACTGTATAAATCAATTAAACAATTTGAGGTAAAATAGCGATCCGAACCAGAAGAAGAGACTCTTAGGAGAGAGGGAGATGATTAAGTCATTAGCCCTCTTGGTCAGAGAAAACTAAATATTGATTTTAGAACATTGACAGTTTAGTTAGAAGTTGGGTGTGTGGAAATTTATGGTATGCCAGAAAACTAATATATCTGCTGAGTCTGTGATTTGTAATTTGTTAATCTCTTAGATTTATGACTCCGGGGTCAACTTCTGAAGGTAATTTGTAGGTTTCCCTGAGGAATAGGGACTAAGGAAATGGAGGAGGAATGGTTTTGTAAAGAATGCTACTGATTACTAAATGTTGGGTGTTTTTTTTTTTTTTCTTTACTTAGCTTGGGTGTTTTCGGCTTCTTTATGGTTGAATGCTTTTGCTGACAGACCTTGTGCTACAACATTTGGTTCCCTGAGTAAAATGAATTGTGTTCTGTTTGGATGTAGGCTACCTGTTTGTGAAGTGTGCCATTTATTGTACTGTTGTTGAAGATAAATTTATGATCTTAAATTTGTTATTTTGGCAAGATCTCATGCTTTGTCATACAGGGAATATATAAGACGACAGAAGACTAGAGAGCAGGAGTAAATCTTCTAGCATTGGTTAAAAAAGCTTAATTATTTTCCATATAGGTTCCAATTTACATTGTTTATGTCAATGACACATTTAATCAGTTTATATCTGAAATACCATTTAATAAATTCATGTACCTTATTCCTTAGCATATGATTTAGTTTGGATAAAGCCAAGTGTTAATTTTCTTCTAATAATTTGAAATCTAAGTTACTATCAGATAAAGTTCTCTTCACCTTGGTTATTATCCTTACCATGAACGTGAATATTTTTATTGCTTCATCATGTTTAAAATTCTTCTATTCACGGTGCTAAATCAGTGCAGATACTCATCATAAGCATATGCTAAGTGTTATCTAACTTAAGATTAGACCATTTTTTTAATCATTTATGATTTGTGATCCCAGTTACTCTTGTGTTCTTAACTAAGCTGCTAATTCTTTGAACCTGTGTGTGCACATACATTTAAATACCAGAGCATACAACTGTATTGAGTTGCATGGCAAAGTTTTGGTAGCGGGGGGCTACAGGGGTGACTTCTGTGAGAAGCTTTCCCTGTGTCCGATAGAGCCAACACCAGCCAGCTCCATAGATGGACCCACCGCTGGCCAAGGCCAAGCCCATCAGCGACAGTGGCGGCACCTCTGGGAGAAGAGTTAAGAAGGGGAAGAAAAATGGCAGGCAGCAACTGCAGCTGGAGAGGGAAGTGAGAATATGTGAGAGAAACAGCTCGGTAGACACCAAGGTCAGTGAAGAAGGAGGGACAGGAGGTGCTCCAGGTGCTGGAGCAGAGATTCCCCTGAAGCTCATGGTAAAGACCATGGTGAGGCAGGCCGTGCCCCCACAGTCCATGGAGGTCCACAACAGAGCAGATCTCCACCTGCTGTCCATGGAGGACCCCATGCCAGAGCACATGGATGCCTAAAGAAGGCTGTGACCTTGTGGGAGGCCCATGCTGGAGCGGGCTCCTGGCAGGACCTGTGGAGAGAGGAGCCCAGGCTGGAGCAGGGTTGCTGGCAGGACTTGTGACCCTGTGGGGGACCCAGGCTGGAGCCGTCTGTTCCTGAAGGACAGCACCCCGTGGAGGGACCCAGGCTGGAGCAGTTCGTGAAGAACTGCAGCCTGTGGGAAGGACTCACATTGAAGTACATGGAGAACTGTGTCCTGTAGGAGGGACCTCACAGTGGAGCAGGGGAAGAGTGTGAGGAGTCCTCCTTGTGAGGAGGAGGGAGCAGCAGAGACAATATGTGGTGAACTGACCACCAAAGCCCATTCCCCTTGTGCTGCTGTGAGGGTGAGGAGGTAGAGAAATTCATGAGTGAAACTGAGCCTCAGAAGAAGGGAGGGGTGGGGGGAAGGTGTTTTAAGATCTACTTTTTATTTTTCACTAGCCTACTCTGATTTTGAATGGTAATAAACTAATTTCCCAAGTCAATTATGTTTTGTGCCCACGATGGTAATTGCTGAATGATCTCTCCCTGTCCTTATCTTGACCCATGAACCTTTCATTGTATTTTCTCTCCCTTGTCCAACTGAGGAGTGATAGAATAGCTTTGGTGGGCACCTGGCATTCAGCCAGGGTCAACCCACCACAACAGCTCAGTCTAAAATCAATTCACATTTCTGGTGACATAATCAGGAAAAAAAAAAAAAAAAGGAAGAAAAAAGACCACTAGGAGAATTATTAAAGACTTACCCTGTGTTTCAAGCCCACATTAATTGTTCAACCAGAAACGTAAATGAAGGACATGAAAAATTAACGTAACATTGGAATGCAACGACACCATGGAACACAACAGGGAAATCTATTAGCTATGCATGAAAAGAGTAATACACACCTTTTTTGCTATCAGTTGCAGAAAAACAGAAGTCCAATCACACTGTATGAAACTCACACCGATTTAAATAATTAAAAACGAATTCTAAGAACTAAATATTCCTTAAGCTTCTGGAGTGGCTAAGATCCCTATAATCCAGAAGGTCAGGCTCCACGGCCACAGGGACTTTACTTTTTCCACACATCTCTCTCACCTTTTTAAAGTTCTTCTTACTAAGTTGTCATGAAAAGCAAAGGCATGCACTGGCAATATTTAGGCACACATTATAGTTATGATGGGACCTACGATGACCTGTCATCCAGATGTTGTCTAAAGAATGCCTTGGAGGCCAGCAAAAGGTGGTGTGGTTTTCTAAAGAACACAACAACACATTCCTAAAAGTTCAATAACTACCAAAATAATGAAATGAAAAATGATTGAGCAGCAATATTGCAGCTCACTTTAAGAATGACTTTGAACTTACTGTATAAGTTAATGAACTTGGGGTATAAAACAGTAAATGAAAGTTGTAGCAGATAGTCATCTGGTACAGCACTGTCTTCAGCTGAAGCCGGTAGCTGCATATGTAGGATAAACTCCAGTTTTCAAAGTTATATGTTGTTTTGTTTTGATACCCATTGCATTTGTTCCTCCCATCATTATATATATATAAGACAATAAGCACATTCTGTAAGCATTGCAACCTGTTACTGTCTACAGGAAAATAACTTCTTGATACTTTCGGTACATTTTCAGATTGCTGTTAACTTGCTCAATATTATATAACAGCATGCGGTTGTATTGCAGACCTAAGTAAGATTTTTGAGAACAGAGTACAAGATATTTTCAATTAAAAAAGAAAGGAAAATAAGTTTGGTATAGCATGGCACTTGCTGCTTGCCATCAATAAAAGATACTGCTATACTTAGCACCTCTGAATGAGGGAGAGCAAGTTGTTCTTAACTAAAGAGTGTTATAATCCTTAAAAATATCTCAGAGAGCAAACAGTAAGAAAATAGCACATTCAGACAAATTACACAGGACCCAATCATTTTCCCTCACCTGTTTTTTTTTTTCTTTAAATGTCTCTTACTACTTTTACTTTTTAGAAATCAAATATTATGCTAGGCAATTTTACACAAGGGAGGAAGATATATAGGATTTGGAATGATAAATTTACTTGTAATATTGTAATGACACGGGTAAAAACCAAAGTCGCCTGCTTTTTTTTTTTTTTTAAAGACCAAACCTGGAAAGAAGGGACAGTCCTGCTAAAAGTAAGAGAATGCAGAGAAGGCAAAATTCTTCAGTCTTTATTTTGGTTTTTTTTTTTTTTTTTTTTTTGGTGGTTGTTTTTGGGGGGTTTTTTTTGGTTGGGGGTTTTGTTTGGTTTTTTTTTTCACTCTTTCAACGTTATAATGCAGTTCCAATTATTCCGGTCCAAAGTTGTTCTGCTATAAATAACAAGCTCTCTAATGTATTGAGAGAAACTTTAGTAATGCATTCCAACAAGCTTCAATAGCAAACCCCATTTGAAATAAGGTTAATTTCACTGTCCTGTATTTTTAAGCAGAATAAAAGTGTGTTTCTAATCCCTAGCTATGCCGCCCCTTGAGGCTGCAGCACACACTTCAGTTCATCCTTCACTGCTCTCGTTCAGACTGCTATTTTGCAGCAGAAGCTGACTGCGTAACTTTATAGGACTCTTACGAATGCTATAGTATCCTCACAGAACTCCTTGAGCCAAAGGACTGCTCAGAAATCAGTGTGCTTAATTCTTTTGCTCTCTTTAGCCACCTGGGAAATGATTCTCGTGGTTGGACACCGCTAAGACTATATTACGTAAATGTAGCTCTCTAATTCGGTGCTGGCAGCCCACCGAGCGCATTCTATTTACGGTTGTCTTTGTATTTCGCAAAACAAAGTCTGGGAAAATACTATTATATGCACCTCTCCTATGAAGACAGGGTGGGCTTGTTCAGGCTGGAGAAGAGAAGGCTCTGGGGAGACCTTATTGCAGCCTTCCAGTACCTGAAGGGCGCCTACAAAAAAGCTGGAGGGGGACCTCTTACAAGGGCATGTGGCGATAGGACAAGGAGTAATAGCTTTAAACAGAAAGAGGGTAGGTTTAGGTTAGATGTAAGGAACAAATGCTTCAGTATGAGGGTGGTGAGGCACTGGAAGTGGTTGCCCAGAGAACTTGTGGATTCCTCATCCTTGGAAGTGTTCAAGGCCAGGCTGGATGGAGCTTTGAGCAACCTGGTCTAATGGAAGGAGCCCCTGTCCACGGCAGGGGTGTTGGAACCAGATGATCTTTAAGGTCCCTTCCAACCTAACCCATTATATGATTCAATTTTAAATGTGGTACCTTCATCTATCAATGCCACAAGTCAAGAGATATAAATAAATCCTTGTTGAGATGGCATCCATAGGTACTGCTTACCCACAAAAAATGTGCACAGCCAGTATCAGTAATTTCTTCCACTGCACCGCATCTAATACAAATGCTCATTTGAACCATCACAAGGGGTTACTTCAAAACTGCATAAAATCCAACGTGCTAAGAAACAAGTAGCGTAGTGAAAGCAAATGAAAAATTAAAATGCACAGACAATTATTGCTTCAGGCTAAAAGGGAGATCGCTGGCCAGATACTTGAAGGAAAGCACACTTTGCGGTTATTCATTTAGACACTTCTTTGACCAGCCAAGTGTCCACAGCTAACAATCTTTCAACCAGACTTACACAGGGATTCAAAAATCTGCCTTTACACAGGAGAGCAAGCTGGGAGAAAGCTGAACACCTTTATCACATCTCTAATTTCTGCAGGTAATAAACAAACAAATCAACAACACACACCTGATTTCACTGTAGTAGGAAAGAATAGAAATATTGTTAAGGAAATAATCTGAATGCACTTTCCCACTCCTCTTCAAAAATTTTAAGTATAATGTTCTGAACACTTATGCAAACTTTAACTTACTATGTGGTCTTTTTGAAATTGATGGTGTTGACCTACTTCAATGGCTAATATAAACTTCATTTAGGTTTAATGTACAGATGTGTTTAAGAATTCTTACCCCCCAATCTGTCTCTCGATAACCAGGTGACAGGTGGAATTTTTGAGTATTAGGCACAACTAAAAACAAAACCCTTGTCTCCAAATGCAGGTTTTAAATTTGTTAAAAGAACAGAGGGTTCTAGGGTAACTCTTAAGCACAAAATAGAAGTTGAGTTGGAATACTGAAGAAGGGCTGTAGAATGCAAAATATAACATACTTATAATATACAGTTAATTTCTGCTCTAATTCACCTTCATATTAGGTGAGGGATTAACAAAAATTTTACATCAATATATGCCACAAAAATGATAATTTTAAAAGAATCTACTTTTTAAGTGTGCTACCTACAAGTAGAGTTAACATTTTCTAATTACAAGCACAGTTATCTGAAATGTTTGTGTCAAGCACGGTGCGTGTCATAAGTATTTTATATACAGAAAGAAAGGTATGGGAAGGAACATGCCATGCCACGGGTCTACCTAAAATGGGACGTACCTGAAAGCATCTACTTTATTCAAGATGATATGTGAGTTTTTATTAAAGTCAAGAAGAAATAAATTTTCTGAAACCTAGAAATCCAGGCTCTGAAATTCAAGTGTGTTTTGAAATTAATTAGATCAGCTTGAAGTGAAAGGGGATGGTTGATAGCAATTAGCAGATATTTCTGGTAACTCAAGACATAGCAAGAATTATACTTTGTAATTAAGAGATTCTTGAGCTTTCCTTCTTGGATTATTTCCCACCAACGCAGCTTTCTCAAATTTTAAACCAATTTGCAAATGTCACTAATCTAAAAACATACTTTGATCACAACAACATCTTTACTATGAAAAATTATGATGAAAAATACTTGCATTCCTAGAGTTTCATTCACTATCTATAAAAATACTCGCATTCCTAGAGTTTCATTCACTATCTATACAGAACACCAAGTCTTCTTTACAAATTTATTTCTTCTGTTCCTCAAGTGTTCTTTGCTTTTTGTTTTTTGGAAAGTTTGTCTAATACTAATTTATAGTGAAAAAGCAAATCTAAATCTCATTATAGATATACAGATAATAAAGCTCAAGTTTTGAAATATATTGTAGCTGCACATTATTGTATGTTGTGTAAAATTATTTTCTATAATACTTTGATCATATTAGATGAAATTATTTTAGATACTTAGAGATATTCACACAGATATTGACAGGGTTTTCCACTGGCAGAGAGAAAGTGTTAAAATCTATGTGGAAAAAAAAGGAAGCCGTCACCATAAATTTCGTAGTAGGGTTGATAGAAGTTTCAGCAGCTTAAACATACATATTGTAACAGTATGTAGAATTATTCTGAGAAAGTATAAATACAGCTTAACACTGAACATTGTTTTCAGTCCGAGTGAACATTAGAATCCTAGTGCTGAGTTTTTTCTCATAATGACATTTTCAGCTGCAGAACGTTTTCCACGTCTGAAGCATTACATAGAACAAATTGGGTTCAGTTTCTTTGGTTTCTAAGCTGTATTTGTGAAGGAAATACTTGTGCTATTTTTGAGGAGCTTTGTCTGCATCCTTCCTAATGCCCACCGCAGGCGCTGCAGGCACCGCGTGGGAGCACAGACTGTGGTCTGTAACAGCCATGGGTTGACCTGACTGACTTGGACTGGAGGTGGAAGCTGAGAGGGCACAAAGAATTGTTGCTGTCTGTCGTCAAAGTCAGCTTTTTCCCTTACCTTCCGCACAGTGACAGCGCCAGTGCAGGTCTCTGATAAGCACGGTTGATCCCTATGGAATTGAAAGGATGAAATGGCAACGGTCTCTGGTTTTGCAATGATAGAGAAAGCAAGCAGGCAAGATCAAAGAGAAAAGGAGCCCTGGAAATAAATAACTGCAATTTCTGCAATGTGGTTTGGGACTTTTCTTGTTCAGAGAGCTTCCTATAGTATTACACTACCCTGCATCACCTACAGTGCGTAAAAGTTCCCAGCAACCTTGCTAAGCCTGAGCAAGCACATGGAGACCACCACAGACTCCTCCAATGGGATACTGTTTTTTTAACAGAAAATTACTGTTACTGTGACAATACCTTTTTGCTTCTGGGGAAATGATTTATTTCATTCTTTTCTTAAGCAGGTGATCACAGCCCTCCAAGGTCACCAAATAGGTTGAGAATATTGCCAAATGTTAGTTGCCTGCAGTCAGCAGCAGCTCAGGTTCTCCAGTCATCAGCAATTCAGTTCCTCAAAAAATGTGGCGGTGGGGGTGGAAAATGAGACTGGGCTTTAATTACTGGCTTTAAGTATTTCGACTAGGCAGGAGGTGTCTATTTAGTCGCTGACTGCAGTTGTGCTCCTCTAAACAGAGCAGGAGAACGAGAAAGAAGAGATTGGAAGGCGATCCTCTCAAGACAAAGAGTGAACAGGAGAATGAGAACAGATGAGAAGGAAGGAGTAGAGCTGCCTGCAGCCTAAATCCGGAGGAGATGAACTGCTGCCAGCTCATGAGGTGTAGTTTAACTGAGCCAAAACTAGCATTGTGTTCTCAAAGACTTTATGGAACATACATGTTTCAGTGCATATCTAACAGCCACGTTCCAACTGTTTCTCATCAAGAAAGAATAGGAGACAATTATATCTTATTAAGGAGAGTTTTTCTTCATAACATATGCCATGACGCATACATTCTGATGAGGCCTGTTGCAAATGGCTATTACATTACAATTTGTTCACCAGTGTTTGCAGTTTTATTAAGCTATGAGAAAAGGTCAGCTGGCTTTTTGTCGTCACCATTGACAGTAATAAGCATTCACTTTATCGAAGAATGAAAATAATGTATGTGATGAACAATGAGTTTCTGCTATAAATACAATTCTTACTTGCTGTTTCTCTGTTATTACTTTCCCAAACTGCAAACAACATCAGTCATTGAAGACAAACTGCTGTGCTATGACAGAAAATATATGCTTGCCTTACAGTCATGTTTTTCTTTTTTTATAATGGACATTATTCATAATGGAAATAGTAAATCTTAATGAGTGGTTTCAATAAATTTGGCATCAGACAAGTTCATATTTTATTCAATGTTTTAAGAATTGTTTTTCAGAAAAAATAGTATAGTAAATCAGACCTCAAGAAAATGATTCATCCATATAGATTCACAAGTTATTCAGAGATGATCATTGTGACCGTGAAGCTTGACCTCATATACACCACAGGCTGCTGAATTTTTCCATTACCAATTTACAGATTTGAAGTAGTGGATATCTACAGCTACCCAGCTTAATCAAGCAAATGGTAAATTTGCCTTACATAGTTTTCCTTTTTTTTTTTTTTCCCCTTAAATATTGAAGCAAGACTAAGTCAGTCATGGCGTTTTATTATTCATTTGTCATTTGTGTACTGGTATACCACCCCCATCACCATTCTCCTTCCCCTTTTTCTTAACCATAAACAGTTACAGCCATAATGTCAAAACGGAAGCTCGTATCTGTTACAAAAGAAAGGACCGCCTAGTAGAAAGAATTATAGCAGTACACTGTAGCAGGCTTTCAATAGGATTTACCTGTTGGTAGGACTGTGTAAGTACATAGCGGTTCTGAAGGCATAAAATACTTAAAGTCAGAGAGATCATATAAAGCGTGTTTAGATTTTTCCCCAAAAGGGCTCTTTAACTCAATGTGTTAATCTTTCGCTTCTACTTCTTTTGCTCATTGAGCTGAACAGAGTGTGAGTGCCAGATTGGAAATTATGACGCTTTTCTCCTGCAAACAACAATATTCATAGCCAGGGATAAAACAATATCTTTCTTGGCCCACCAAATCATTAAAAGAAAACAAAAATGTGAGGTATTTAATAATCTAATAGGCCAGTGTTACGCACTCAAACAGGAAAACTGAGAAAATGACTGGAGTCTGGAGATTTTCTTAAAATTAGGAAACTGTTAATAATCGAAGAGAAGAGAGGCAGAGATACCGTAACAACATTTCTCATAGGTACCTGGCCCCTATAACTTATTCACGTCCTTAAATTGGCTCTAGATTTGTTACATAATTTATCAGGAGAGTTAGGCACCTCAAAACAGGATTAACAAGAGCGAACACGGAGAGTTGCTGAATGTAACACACCGGTACAGGTCACTGTTTAAACTGAATCCTTCTTCAGGATAGTTATACCTTGATAAACTTGGGGTTCAGAGCTGGGATTTACTGCACCTGGCATAGGCACAAGTGATTTTTATTTCCAAGATTGCAGTTATACCAGTAAGTATTTCCCTTTTTATCAAACAATTTTATGGTTAAAGCACTTGGAAGTCATTGGGAAATCACAGTTCAATTCTTTTCTCTAAGAGGATTTAAAACTTTTTACCTTGTACAAACAGAGCACTTCCTGAATATAAGCTTAATGATCAGTATTTAAGCAACAGAAAAAAAAAGCAGTAGAATGATTATTAACCGATTTGATTTGTATGGAACATTTTAACGAACGGACCATCCCTCCTCCTTTCTTCCCTTCTTGCTTTTGAAAATATTTGTATTGTATTCTTGGTAACAGAAAAATTCGTAAGTGTAACTCCATGTGATTCTTGTCACTATGGTATAGACTTGTTTTGTATAATGGTTTTAGTGAGCGTGGAAGAAAGAAGATGAACTAATTGCACACTGCCATGTTAACAGTCGTATACTATGATGCACTGGTTGAGTTAACGCGGTGCTTACATCCCAGCTTTTGTAACTTTACTTACATGATAGTTCCCGCTGAACAGTTGAAGAAATTATTTCTTGTTTGTTATAAGTCAAGAGAAGCAGCTAGAAGATAAAAATCTTTAACAATGTGAATCTGAAAGAAAGGAACTATCAGTAGGATGATCTCTTTATTGCAATCTAAACTGGAGATGTACAGGAGAGACACCCTACCATTTGTTAATAAAACCTGAGAAATTACAACACAATGACGTATGGAAGAGAAACAGCATTTAAAAGAAAATATTTACCTTGACTGTTCTGATGAATGTTTCTTTTTCATGATACAGATTAATAAATTAAATTTCAGTTCAATTAACTGTAGTCTTTTCATGAAGTTATAAGTTGCACTTAAAATTCGAGTCCATTAAGGAGATTTCAAAAAATTTAGTTCTTGGATGAATGTACAACCACACAAAGTTTAAAACAAGTAGAAAATGTTAGAATACTTATTCACTTCTTTAGCCAAGACAAGGACTGATGCTGATGCTAAGAAAGGCAAGCAGTGATATAACAGTACAGAAGTGGAGTGCGAGCAAGAACTAAATGTTAAAATTTAATTTTATTGTCTGCCCTGCAGATTATTTTATGGTTTTAGGTATCTCTGTAACCAATTTCTGGAAGGATTCCAATAGCCTGAATTAGGACCAAAGTTCCAAAAAGACAATTAAAATACTTGAGAAAACAACTGGAACACAATTTGCTACTTAGAAATTATAAAAACATTCACGATTCCTTTCTTACTTTTTTCCAGGTAATAACACAGACTAATAATTTAAAACCTAGTTACCACATGTTGCCTCTGAACACATCTATTCAGCATTAACATTATTTGACATAAGATGGTTTATAATATAAATTTACCTTCCTGTGAAAATGAAATCCGCTCTGGGTTTTAAATACTTACACATCCAGCGCCGCTGCACATGAAAGTGCCATTTCAAGACCACTTGTATGTGCTCCTCTGTAAAACGTGGCTGAACAAATTCTTTCTTGCCTGACTTCAGTAAACTCCCACTTGATGGAAATTCCGCTGCCGAAGCTAGCAGAAAATATTTGCCTATAGCTTTTTATGTAAGCATGTCTTCTATCTAATTACAACACATTTATAAGTTATGGAAGCGTACCATACAATACCTCTCGTATTTATGAATAATACATCTGCAATGATAACCATTTTTTTTGCCCAAAATATCAACGATCATCACGATTTTAAGTGAAATCTTAATTTCAAACAGAAACAGTTATTAAACTGCCAGCATTTACAAAGAGCACCACATCCTTGCTACTTTGTGGAAATCTAACCCTGTGAGGAACCAGAAAAAAATATCTCTCCCTTTTTGTCATGCAATGAGCATAGTTCACATAAATGTGCTGCTTGTTATTGTTAGAAAATTGCTAATACTAAATAAACAAATTAATGACGAACTGAAAATTCTCATAGCTTACACAGCAGTATTTGCAGATGCATTTTCAGCATTATATATGTATCTCCCGAACATGAGACCTCTGAGGCAAATTTGAAACATTGCTATATTAAGCAAAGGTCCTGCAGCGCGTAACAATACTGAAAGCTTTCAGGACTGCAGAGACTACTTGTAGAGGAGGCTCATTCCATCAAGAACTCCAGAAAACAAAAATCGATTTTGAGAAGAGCGATCAAACCACCCCTGCCTTGAATCAACAAATAAAACAGCAAAATAATCGGCAGGCAGCCAAATCACTCATCGTCTTTATCACCAGAAGAGCAGAGGGGGCCTGAGGGATTCCTGGTGATCACCTCAGGTTTCCCAGAACAGCAGGGAACTTCACCCAGTTTTCTGTCCGGCAGGAAAACTACGTTTTGTAGTTTGGCAACTTCCCTGCTTAACTCAGGTCTAACTGTTCCATGTCAAAATGACCGCAAGTGCCGGGAAGGAAAAAGCAGCAGCAGATCGGTGCTACGAGTACGTGCACAAAAATCCATACGGTGTGTCACTGTGGTTCTTTTGTTGCTGCTGTTTCTTTTCATAAACATCACCCACGGATACAAAGCTGACGGGCTTTGGGTTATGGAACAGCATTTTATAAAATATCTGTGTGACCCCCAGTGTTGGACTTGGGTTCTTTTTGCATGGAAACTGGCATCAAATACCATCTGCTGACATGCTCAAGTTGCCCTTTCGAAACAGAGCAGCACATCCTCAGAAAGCGTCCCCAGCTACGGGGCCACAGATAACAACCAGCAAATCCCTACCTCCGCAGCCCCTGTTTGAGCCCTGCTTTGGTGAGCCCTTGTCAGTCTTCTGGTTAGTTGTTTGCCAACAGAAAGAACAGCTTTGAAGTAATGATATCTGCATTTCACTTAAGTACAGATTATAAGCAAGTGAATGATGGAAAAATGATTTGTTTCTTTTGATTAAATCCCCAAAACTTTGCTTTGCTGAGATGACCAATCCTAGGTGGAAAATAATACTAATAATTTTTCATCTAGTGGTTCTGAGCACAGGGAGGATGATCTTGTCATAACCCCCATATAACTGAAGATTAAATTTTTTCTTCTTCTATTTTTTTTTTTAAATACAGGATAAGAGAAATTATCATCAAGACATTCTCTAGCACTTGGAAAAAGCTCTGTTCCTTATGAAATCCCTATGATTAATTTTTAACAGGAAAAGAAAGAAGAAAGGAACAGAAAACCACTGTCAAGTGCCATTAACAGGTGTGTAAAGACTCAAAAGACAGGATGAATGAAGACCTGTCTTTCAAAACCAGCATTGAGACATTCTCAGTTTGCACTACATGCACCAATTCTATTTCTACTCTGAATGTTAATAAGCCGTGCTTAAAACCTGTAAATTCTTGGAAGAATAAGATTTCTTAAGTATTACTACAAATAGGCAAAATAAAGAAAACGTAAAACAAACAAACAAACCCCAGAAACTGCTTTAAGAAGTCACTATAGTCCTGACATATGTAGACTGAAGTTTACAAATTTCCATAAAATATGGTTCATTTGTTTAAAATTGAAATGGAATAATTAAATATAGAAATGTAAAAATCATTAACACATGACAAAATTAAATAAGTTAGACGCACAGAAACTAGTATAGACATTCCATCTTTAATTCATTAAAGTTCTTTTGTCTTCTTTTGGTATAATACACCCTGGACAGAACGTTAGCTTAATTTTTAATTTACTGGTTTAAAACCTTTTCATCAGGACCTTTTCATGAGCTAAACAGAGAAATATGTGTTGAATTATCACTGCTTTATCTGAAACTTTTTTTAGCAAAGTCCAAGGCAGTAAATGACTTCCAAAAATGTGTGCAAGTGTGTTTAACCATTCCAGCAATATAGGCTATGCAAGGGTAACAGCACTCTCTATAGGAGTCTGTTCCACCATGCTGTGCATCGTGAAGTGAAGCCAAAGTGCACAAACTTAATGGAGAGGAAAGATGATCATGTGCTAGTACTTTCCCCGTTCTCAGTATGTAACCGTCGACAGCCCACTTGTAAAAGGCGAAGGAACTGAAGTCAACACCGTAAGATGAGCTTAGTCATACCTTTATGTGACATAGTCCCGTGAAAAATTTATGTATCAGACACAGAACTGGGAGATGTTAATCTTTCATAGAGCAGGAGTCAGAGCCCACATGGAGACTGCAATCATCATCTCATGAGCCACATGGCACAGCTGCCCTGCTGAAACCGCGGAGAACAAGGCAATGAGTCAGCCTGGCTGCCAGCGTTTTTCTGGCATGGGAAGGTGAAGAGGGCTGAGAGCTGTATTTAGGCAAATGGATTCCCCAGCTTTGGCTCAAGTTCTGCACAAACTGCCTGTGTCCTGTCGGTCTCCGTTCATGGCATAGTTCAGATGCCATGTTACCTTCCCTCTTCCATCTCAACAAGCCAACTGCATACGGCAAGTCATACAAGGATAGCTAAAAATCAGTTGTCAGCTTCGCTGTAAGAATATTACTGAATCAACAGAGCTACAGTTGACATTAACACTGTGTCTGGCCACATACCTTTCTGAAGGAAACTTTCCAGTTTTCTTGTATTTTCATCGGGAAATGGAAGTCAGATCTATAGCAGTTTAGTGGAACAAGTAACATTCAAAAATGAATATTCCCCATAAAAGTATCCCTTCCCCCCCCTCCCCCTTTTTTTTTTCCCAGGACAGCTTTCATCAGTTAATAATGTCTGCTTAATGAAAGAATTTACCAGGGTTGAGGAACTGTGAAAATGAACTACATGTTGTCAACCTTTAAGGGAAGGATTTTCAGGTAGCAAGTAATCTAAAAATCAGTAATAGCTCAATGCTACCTAATGCTCATATTAATTTAGTGCTGTTATAGAATTATTATGCGGATATTTAATTGCACATCACATGAATAATTTTACAGGGCAATATTTTTCATATTTGCATGCCATGCTGCAAAAAGCACATAATTAATATGCAATAAGGGAATGTTTCCAGGATGCAAAACTTGTATTCAAGAAGCAAACAGGTAAAATGATTAGTCTACTGCCCTTGAAGAAGAATAGAGAATAATTCTTCTGTTCTTTTTCGATGTTAATTTCTGGATTAGGAGATTATACTGAGTGTTTTTATGACACAGGGAGGTTAGTCACGCTGATTTAAAAAAAATAAGATTTAAAAAATTATGACAGAGCTATTTAAAATTGTTGTAATTATCATTTTGCACCAAAGAATAATCATATAAGTCTTGATACCAAGATTGAGGAAAAAGCTTGAAATGAAGACAAGTGAGGAAAAGAAAAACAAACATGAAAATATTCTAACTGGATATGGGAAATTATTAAATAGGGTGACAGTATGAGAATACTAGCTTAATGAAATACAGCAAGTTTGCAATCATCTCTTACCTACAAAAGGATCTTGATTTATGTTATCAAAACAGTGTAGTATTTTTGTGCTTCAGTACAGAAATACAATGTTACAGCAGGAAAGTGACTTTTATAAAGCCGGAACAGGTTGGGTATGGCAAGGAATTATCCTTTTATATAACTATCACAGTTGTTTTGTTCTTTAAATTTAAATATCTCATCTTCACTTACCTAAACAAACCTGTGAAAGGATATTCTTTGAAGTTATCCCAACTGAAAATTATCAGAAACCAAACTGGAAGCTGTATAATTAAAACAGTCTTAATTAGACCCCTTCTTGATGAAATTGGAGGACTGAACACACGTTAACTAATCCTTACCAAAGTGCAGGCTGGAACATAAGATCTAAATATCACACCTTTTTCTTGCTGTCGGTGAACGTTTGGGAAAACTATTACAACTCTTGAAACAACGTTCCATGGATATATATCACCCTGAAATGATATTAGGTTAGCATTTACATCTCATAAAGTTGTGGGACCTGTGTAAATCCTTCTCGCTTGAAAAGATATCTACTGACTTCTCCTTTCATGTTTGCTTCCACTTATGTGACACTGAAACAAAAAAAAAAAAAAAAAAGAATTGTAGTACTATGTGTTGAAAGGTACCAAAATGAACCTTTCATATTATGTAAGTACTTAAGAGCAACAGGGAATATAAAAGCAAAAGTGATATTCAGCATCCAATTCTCCTACCGGCAGACTTATTTTAAAAAGTACTAATGTGGAAAGATTATGACAACGATGATGACTTCTTATTTATTTATTCTAGGAAATCATAGAAATAAGCCCGATTCAAATATTTTCACCTTGAATGGCTTCATTTTCCACTAAGGCTCAAAGAGGGGCTTAAAATCTATTCATAGCAACAGAATTATTTAGACAAAGCTGATTAACTAAAATAAGCAATTTGGAAAATACAAGCCTTATTGTGAAGATTAAAAAGCTAGAGCCATTGTTATTTACATTTAATAAATCATCAGGATTAGTAGTGCATTTAAAAATTTGGGATTTTCTCATGGAATTTATAAACAGAAAAAAGCACAGGGTGAATCTGTAAACTAGGAAATACAGAACTATGGTATCTATTACTTATGTCCATGAAGTTCTGTTTTAAAGTACGATATAGGTCTTGCTGCCAATATAATTTCTTGGCCACAGTGGACATACTGCCTGATGCCTGTGCAGTGTTAAAAAGACTCTGAAGTCTGAAGAGCACTTCCCTTAAAGTATGCGCTGTGATGTGCCTTATACTTGGTGTCCTAATTGCAGCAGAAATGATGCTCAGCAGACCCTAACCGAGATCACAACAGACGTAATTTTTATACCAGAACAAACTTTCAGCTGTACTTTAAATGTAACTTTCAGGTATTTATAACTGCTTCCGAGATACTGTGTGGTAACAAATGTGCTTCACAGAAGTACTACGCAAATATCAGGCACAGAAAGCAAAGGTTTCCTAAAACTCATGGTTTTATGCATCAATACATGACATGCATTAACTTCTTAAATTTGTTGGTAGACTGACGCTTCACTCAATTTATTAAGTGTGAGTTACTTACCGAGTTACGTTACTATACTGAGTTCCTGATTCAGGAAGCGAAATTATGCCAACGTTGATGCTCCATGCTTGATCTCTTAACAAAAAACCCGTCAGGGTGTGGCGTGGTTTAAGCCCAGCCGACAACTAAGCCCTCGTGGGTCAAGATAAAGACAGTTTCACAGGGAAAGCAAAAGCCGCACACGCAAGCAGAGCAAAACAAGGAATTCATTCACTACGTGGGGAGACAAACACCGTAACTCTGAACATTCCCCCCTTCCTCCTTTTTCCCCCAGCTTTATATGCTGAGCATGACAGCGTACGGTATGGAATATCCCTTCGGGCAGCTGTCCCGGCCGTGTCCTCTCCCACTTCTTGTGCTTCTTGTGCCTGCTCGCTGGTGGGGTGAGGAGCAGAAGAGGCCCTGACTCTGCGTAAGCCCTGCTCAGCAATAACAAACACATCCCTGTATTCTCACCACTGTTTTCAGCACAAATCCAAAACGTAGCCCCATACTAGCTACCATGAGAAAACGAACCCTATCCCAGCTGAAACCAGCCCAGGGTGCCTCCAGCAAGGTGACCTGAGTAGGAGCTGAGTGACCTCAAAACAGAAATAACTGTGGTTTTTTTTTAAAAGCTATACCAGGACAGCGTTACGTGTAGTACACGTTCACATGAGTTAATCGGGGAACTGGAAGAAGAGACAGAGGCCTACGGCAGAACTACAGACAGCAATGCTCAACAAGTATGAGAAGAAAACTAGAACTCTGATGGCAGATATAAATTAATCATTCTGGAGGTAATGACAAATAGATTTTCCTTCTGGTTTGTAAAAGCAGCCATAGCTAATGTGCATTCAATACTACTTTTTGCTTCCTTTTCTTTTCTTGTGAAAGGCATTTAAATCTGTGGGCTGAATCCCATTCTTGTTTAATTTTTATGTCACCACTTATGGAGTACGGTTATGAATGGGGTCAGGGCTATTCTATTGTTTTGGTTTTTTTCCCCCCTCGTCTTTAAACTAAAATTCCTTAATACAAAAATCTTAAACACCAATGTGTTTTTCAGCATGAGAAAGGTGCAGGGAAATTAATATACTCATTAAACTTCTTAATTTAATGAGGGATGAATAGAACTCTGGATGATCACGAGAGCAATAGTCCTTGCAAGATTCCCGTGGAGCAAAAGAGACAAGGACACTTAAAGCATGCAGGGAATTACATAAAGGAAATGGGATGACTGAGCTTCTGAGTTTTATCACACAGTTTGCAGATCAGACAAGTGAAGAAAAGTTAAACTGACTCCGAAATCATGTGACAACTGTCAAAATATAACTTTACGGCTTTAGGGTAAATAGATGCTATATATAGATATTTATACACACATATTTATAGATATATCATTAAGACACAAACATGCACATATACAACACATTTTTAATTCGACGATACTTTTCTGCAAAGCTATCATGAATATATCCTCGTTTATCAATAAAGGATAAATAAGATCTTTATATCTTTTATATTTTATCTATCTTTAAAGCATGAAATAATTTAATATTACTATTTATTCTATCAGGTCTTGGCTAACAAATAATAAAAACACTTTAATCCCTCTAATCCTCTCAAGTTCCACTAAAAATGCATACAGAATAACATACCTAAATAGTAAAAAAACACTGAGATAAAAAAATGTGAAATTATAGCTTGACATTTTTACTTATTCTACTAATTTATCTCTGTAAGGGAGACATTGTTCTAATATGCTGGTTTACATATTTCAGTAGTAATTTGTAGCAAAACCTCAAAAAATTCTTTTAACCAAGAGTTAAAATGTATTCACCATAAGCAACTATAACCAAGTTACCATGGTCATAGTATTTTTTACTCAGAACGTATTTCATTACAATATATTATTATGCTGAAATCAGAATGTTTCATGTAATCAAATCATTTCATTTAGAATCCAATTTCCAAAGGAAAGAATTAAATAAAATGGGAAGAAATAGTCAGATTCGTTGGACCCCAAGCCAATATTTTCAAAACAGTTTGCTTGAAAAGCAATTTGATATGGATAATTTCTACAATCCCAGTCTTTTTTTCCACTCAGAACTGAGGATTGATTTTTAAAGTGCTTATTTCCTTTCCAAATGGAACATGATGATCCAGCCATACAACTTCTGAGCTCATTGTTTCCATGGAGTAGTGATTCAACTGAACTACCATTGTACAGTTGGATGCCAAATGCACAAGAGAATTTATTGCTAGATACTGAGATTATTTTTCATTTGAAGTTTTTATTTAATCTATCTGAATGTCTTGATTACTTGAGACAGGACATTTTGCCAACTTCACAAGCTCCACAAAATGTCTTTTATCACCATCATTTTTTAAAATTAAAAAAACCCACAATATTTGGTAAAAACAAGAACAGGGTTACCCGCACATTGATAGAACAAATCTCCACAGTACCTATGTAAATCCATCAAATGAACAAATTAATGAATTATTATCCATTAGATCATTTTGTCTAAAAAAAAAAAAACATTGACCAAATTCAGAACTGTAGTAAACACATTCAGGTCAGGCAGTAATCAGCATGATAGCAGCTTGCTCGAACTCTGAAGCTACTGCATTTTCAGATAAACATCATTTGTATAAAGGAAAAAGTAGCTCTCACCTAATTATGGTCAGTTCTAATCCCTCGACGTCTCTAATCTTAGTTGGATGTTTGTTCGTCCTACACCTGCGCTCTGAAAAACCTTTTCACTAAATAATACTATCTTGTAAATTAACTTTCTCCTTATCACTGGCCAGTGAATGTATTTTCCACCCTGAATATCCTGTGTGTTATCCAAACCACAAGCACCATAAATCCTTACCAGTCACTGGACGTGAAAAGACCAGTTTTAAAATGCCCTATTAAGTAGACCGCATGGAATGATGTCCTAGGCAAGTAACTTAACTTAATTAAGAAGATGCCAGAACAGAGACTTCTATTAGTTCAAAACTTCTTGCAGTTCGTGAGGTGCTTTTGCGGTGTCTTTTGAAACGATGGTGCCCTCTAGCTCTCATAGAACAAAAAATAAACTAAAATTAATTTTAAAAGCGTATCATGTGACTTGGAAGAGGACAATCCAACTTGGAAATTGTGTGTATAGTTCTTATTAATGTGAAACACTTTTCCTCACTTGGAGTTTTCAGCTCTAACAGAATCAGCATTTCAGTCAACAGACCCAGAAGCTGATGAATGAAATAAATTAAATTATTTAAGTCTTCACCAATACAAAAGAGATATTATGGTATGGTGTCTGCCCCCACTACTTCTCTAACATCATTTTTTCTTCTAAAAGATGGTATTTCAACTATGAGGTAAATACATGTGGGTTGTCTCTTATGGTATGAAAGCCCAAGGGGACTCTAAATATTTAAAAATTCAGTTCCTTCATAAGTACCTTTGCATTTCAATGGATTTTAATTATAATGAAAAGGATGCTTCATCTGAAATGACAAATAATAATTTAAAGACCTGCCAGAATTATACTCCACTTCTAAGGGAAGAATACTGACCTTCTCGGACTGATCAAATGCACCACTTATGTGATAAAATTGCTGTAGTTCACTTTACAGAAAGAATGGATCTAAGCCAACAGAGTAGGACAGTGACATACTGCTAATTCACATTCCTTGATTCAATAATAGTGTTCTGTGAATTTAAGAATGAGAAATAGCTACACATCTTTTAGCAAACAGATGGTGGGGGGGGTGTCCCCACCAATACTTGAACCTGGTTGAAAGCAGAGCAGTTTCTTTTGAGCACTTTCTGTCTTTTTTCCCGAATATCTGCTCTGGGCGTTATTAGTACTGATGACCAAGAAATCTGTTGTAGAACAGATTTAAGGACTTGTCCTGAAGAACGTTCGAGACGGCAAGAACTCAAAAGCCTACAAGATCAGGCGCTGTACCCACGACAACTTGTTCAAGCTCTTTCACTGAAGTCAGCTGTGGAACAGCGACCAAGAAAGCCCGGGTGAGTCAGTAAGCAGAAGAGGAAAGAAGCCTTGTTCTGTGGGTAGGCACTGCAGTGCTGGTAGTTCAGGATAACCTCTTACCTGTGAAGAGCAGTCAGATCATCATGGCAGAGACTTTATCTATTCCCTGACCAAATGACTTCTTGAGAGTAGGCCTCCCGTTCAACTACCCTTCTTTGTGGAAAAAGTTTATTTTTCTTGTTAGAAATTGGCTAAATATATGTGCATATAATTTCCAGAGTATGAACTTAAGAACTTGAAGACATCAGCGAGTCAGCAGAAGTTATTGGGAGAGTCACCGAACGAATTACAAAGTACGAGTTCTTACTTGTATGAAAGTATGAAAGCTGAAAACTGTCCTAATCCAGGTTTCAATGGAATTGAAAGTACTGCAAATGGCAAAGACTTCCTCGTTACCTCATTTGTTGCAGGTGGTTTTTGTCATCAATGTCAATCACAAAGATAATGAAAAACAAACTTCCGTATATCATTATTAATTCTATGTTTAATAGTGTTTAAAACAGAATAAAATGTCTTTTAGTGCCTATACTTATTGTTAAATGGGAAGAGGAACTTCTACTAGACTCTAATCTTGTCACGTCAGTTTCTTTGTCTTGTTAAGACCGAAAAGCTTCTTGCTCCTTTGGTCTTTAGAAGAAAAATAAATGTAGCAAAACTGCAATAGTAAGAAACGTACAGAAAATATACACTTCTAGATAACTTGCAGAGGCAACAAAGTATTTTTTTCTTCTTTTCTATAAGGGAGCAGTATACATGTTTTGGAAGTACAAATAAAAATTATTTGCCTATCAAAGTCAGACTGGGAAAGGAATACATATTGGCTGACTTAATTTTCTTTCGAAGGTGGGTTTTGGTCTTTTTTTTTTATCCATATAATTTTACTTTCTAAAGCGAAACATGTTTAGACATTTTCCTGGCTTCTCTAAATTCCCAGTGTCAGCATTGTCATGAGAACAGCTGTGAAGTATGTTATGGGCATTTGTTAACTGTACTTCATTTAAAAGAGAATAAAAAAGGAATTTTTGTGTTAAGGCAATTCTTTTTGAAAAAGAAAAGTTTTTTTTTAACTATACAAAAATAATAATAAAGTTCTTTATTGTAATAACTCAGAGCCACAACTTTAATTTTCTCTGAACAGTTTCTATAGTCACTGACTTGACCTTAGAACTCTGCAATAGTTTTATATCTCAAATGCCCTTCTATAGATTTGCATTCCTTTCACTAGGTTTTAGTATGGTGCCAAAAGATGATTCCTCTTATTTATTTGAAGACAAGAATTTTCACCTCCTCCCTGGATAGCTTAATACACCTAAGATTTACCTTTCTAATGCTCTACTCATGAAAGTAAGGGAATGCAATAAAAATATGAGGCTTCTTTTTTCCTAATTGCCCCTAAAATTTATGTAAGTTTGCATTTCTACTTAGTTATTCATTTAGAATCTGGGAAATGTCAAGAAAGTCTGGTAACTTTTATAAAATCAGACATTCTTCCCTTTATTTTCTTTCTTCAACATCATATACTTAACAAACACTTTGAAGTTTGCTGTGGGCTAGTAAAACTATACCTAGCTGTCCTTTTCACAGTAAAATGGAATGAAGCAGCAAAAGAAAAATCTACCAGAACAGATCTTGTTTACAACATATGGAAAAAATATTGCAGTTAAAGCAGCAGGCTTTAAACAGAGACCCAATAATTCAATTGTAATAGAAGGGATGAGAGAAAAAAACAACCACCAAAAAAAAAAAACCCCAAAACCCAACAACAACAACAAAGGAAAAAGCCCACCTTTTTTCTGTAAGGCATAACTACCCAGGGAGTGGGAATGCAGTACAAACTTTTAAAATATTTATTTTGCATCTGGGGAATAGTGCATCAAATAAAAACACTTAGATTCAATAGCAGCCATTTCCTCTCTACAAGAAATAGTACCCTGGCTTTTTTTTCTTGCCAATCATGTGTTATTGTTCTGTCAGAGATAATAATACCAAAAACTATTGACAAAGTGAAGTCTCGTATGCTGAAGGTAAACGTTATACAAGTGCATCGCAAAGTTGATTTCTGTGAATAAATTATCCATTCAGTACGGGAAAGTGATGCTGTGCTGACCTGGGTGCAAACTCACACCATTACCTGCCTTGCCCCTATTCTTTTTTATGGGAACTGTTGACAAGCAGTGTTACGACAAACAGGTCCCTGCACACAGCTATGGGATTTTTAAACGCATGTTACATTACATTCGGGCATATTTTATTATGGACTCCACATTCTTACAAGAGTTTCTTAATTACACTTGTAGAATACGTTAGAATTATTTTTATGCCAGCAGTACCTACTTAATGCTGTTTAATCATTACATCCAAGCTTGTGCTGAATTCTATCAGAAAGACAAAAAAAAAAAAACCAAACCCACTACATTTTTGTCACTTATAAGAAATTTCTGCCCTTTTTGTGTTAATAGCTTTGAATATAGTTACACAGAAGCTTCTCAGAACTCCGAGTTCTCATAATTTGAAGATGATATACGTGAACATGGCTTGTATGCCAGCATTTGCGTAGGGTTGAGCAGCGGCAAAAAAACCCCACGTGGAATAAAATGGAATTCCTTCCAGAAACAAACAGCCAGCAAAAATGAAGAAAAGAAAATACAGACCATCAGGGTTACAATTAGCAGTAGGAATTTCTGCTCTCCAGAAAATTCTGGTATTAAAAGATACTGTTGCAAGAGGAAAAGTCTAATGTTCTTAAAAATTAGAATTTTGAGGGATGGGAAGAGGCAATGTAATTCAGCACTGCAATAACATAAGAGAATTTCTTTTGTACTTTCTATAGCATACTAAACACTTTATATTAAAACATATACGTGAATATATTCAATACATAAATTTGGACAGTAAGATATCACATAAATATTAGTATAAAGTCAATTAAAAACAAAACGTCTGAAAGCACCACTGAAAAAAAATATTTCCAGAATTTTGAAACTAAATATCAGAATCTTTCATCTCATGAAAATGTTTTGAAATTGAAATGTTCCTGAAATATTTATGGATTTTGAGAAAATAATTTTAATTGAGGTTTTCTTTGACTGACCCCAGACAACAGTTCTATTTCATTTTGCTATATAAAAAAATGGAGAATTGTTAGATAATCATAGTTAGTACCACTTTTAAGAAACGTACTTTGAGATCACTTACTGATAATGTATGCAAAATGACAGTTCACCTGATCCCAAATGGAGCTATCTACAAAGTGCTCAAACCCAACTCCTCCAAAAAAGATGTGATGAGAATGAAGGCCAAATATCTTGAGTTGTGTTTCACAGGGAATTGCATAAAATAGGCTAAACGACCCTGCTTTAGTGATAGGATAGCTGAATAGGATGGTCATTTGTAGGTACGGAGGCAGAAAAGACTGCTAGATTGGCCAATTGACCTTACCTCCTGCCTAGTCATTATTAGCTGGCAATGTGGTAGGATGATAAGAGAAATAGCATCACATTTAAGCATATTAAAGGATAAACTGATGACATAATAGGTGGACGACTGTGCTTTTGTATAGAGTCAGAGAAACATCAAACATGCTTTTCAGAACGTAGAGAATTGGTCATAATGACGGAGCATCATTGATGGAAACGTGCGCACCTTGTAATAGAAAGGTTAGGCACTGAACATAGATCACACAAAAGTTTGCGGGGCTATGAATACTTGAGAAGAAATTTGTATGCAAGCAGTTGAAAAAGAAGGAGTAATAGAAGAAGGTGAAAGAGGGGAATAATCCAGAAAGCTAATTCTAGCAGCATCTTTTCTGAATCAGAGAGAGGTCACAGCCACCAAGTCTAGAAAGGAAATTAGGCCACTGAAGATGTGGAATGATTAGAGTTTAGCTGTGAGTTTGCAAGCGTGAGCAAGGAAGAAATATCAGATCTTGAGATGCCAGTGTGAAATAAATCAGCAAGATTCATATACACAGATCAAAGCACAAGACCAGTCAAAGATGAAATCGAGAGATCAGGCTTGAGTGGCCAGAAGGGTAGACAGGAAACATCCACAACCTTTCAGAGGGAAGAGGGGAGACCATGAGTGCAAAGCTTATGATCTCCACCCTGCTGGTAAAAACATGTGATTGATTGCTATCGTGTCAATATTTCTAAAGTACACGATACATGACATAACCTAATATGTTATTACTACTAATACATTATAATAAGTTGTGAAGTTGCAGATTCAGAGATCTAGAAACATCCAAAAACGTTAACATACTGGCTTAATAAAGAAGTCATATGACATATATATAAACAATTATATAGGTATAATTTTACATTTGTTATATAGTTTCCACATTAATTTAATTATAGAAAGAGAAATTTGGTACAGAAAGTTGGTACAGATATGAGAAAATCTACTTACATTAACAATACAACTTTAACTTCTGGAGATTGTTTAGTTCTGCAGTCTTGCAATAATGTATTCTGATTTTTTTTTCCTCATATGAAATAAAGCATAATAAAAATAAAAGACACAACAAATCCTTAATTAAAACATTGCTCATGTTTTGCAAAAGTAGCATTTTTCTTTTTTCCCCCAAAAATTTCAAAGTCTCTCTCATTTATGGTACCTTGTTACCCTTTGAAGCAAAGTCATTTTCACTTCTTCATCCACACCTTGTATAAGATTTCATTGTTATACAATGTGGCAATAATTTAGTGACAACTTGGAAACTAGATAAATAAATTAAAAAAAAAAAGTTGAAAAAAATTACATGTGTTCTCTTTCTAGAACTTTATGTTATTTATGGTCTATCTAGTTTCTCAGTGTTCATATCTTAACAGGACTTTAAGAAAGTTAAAAGATGAAAACAAATTAAAAGACATCACCTATAACTATATCAAAGCATATATCAATGTATGCACATATCAATATAGTTATTTTTAGCTTATACAGCTCTAATTAAATTAAAACCAATTTTTATCATCATGCATTTTGGAGTTTGCTGATTCTGTTTTTGACCTGAATAAGTACATTAATTTTAAATTTTACCATCAAAGCAATTCATAGTGGAATAATTGTAATATAACATGAAAATTATCCTTGGAACCCAGCCAATATAAATGAGAATTATCAGAGAATAAATCCTTTATATAATCTTACAAAGAGCGTGTCTATGACCACAGGACCCAAAAGTTATATCTGTCTTTTTTTACTTTTTCTTATATATTTATATTTGATAGCAAAGTGTAAATAAATATTTCCTAAATGGAAACCAAGGCATAAGTACACAGAATCTTAACTGGTTATGAATGACTAATCTATCCCTGTAGAGTTCACGTTAACAGCATAATACTGAAGTTATTGAGCACTTTGAAGCCTCGTGAAGCTAGTGGAGAGCGTTAATGCCGAGCATCCCTTAGGAACTATAAAACAGAAGTCAGTTCTTCCAGCGGATACCTTCCCACTAAGTGCCAAAATCAAATATATGCTGTGAAGTTCACACACATTCAGGATGCCAGCATAGAGTTCTGCATTAGGTAAATCTTGCTTAGTGATTCAAAACAAAAATTTAAACAAGACATTTAAGCGCTCTCCACTCCAGGTGCCGGTCTTTGCAAAGGATTAATGCATCACCACTGGTACTGAAAGTGCTTCTTGCACTACCGACTCAACAAGCTCACTAATGATGCAGAAAAGCTACACTTGCCAAAAATTATATAGAATACTGATTTCAAGTTGTCTAATATGGATATATAGAGTCTGGCAGACAGACACGAGCACTTTCTGCCTATGTTCTGAGTAAACCAGATGCCAGCCTTCTTGAGACCAAAAATGATTAGCTTCAGTTAATACAACACTGAATTAATAAATTGAAACTTGAGGCTAGGTATAACTTTCGAACATCTTAGTGGGAAGCTTTTCTTGTAAGCTGTCCCCGTTCCAAATCTCCCTCTCACCATTTATTTGGAGAAAAGAGTTTGGTTCTAGATTTGTAAATTGAAAATATGGCTGTACTCATTAGCTTCCAGTAATTCAAGGGAAGACTTCTCAATTTCAGTCTTGCCAGTCCAGATAACAAAGCCTTAAAGAACCTAAGAGTTTAAGAAATACAGTCCTTTCCTCTCCATCTTCTTATCTAAGCTTAACACATACTATGTCATAATTATTCAATCTTGGGTCAAACATACTTCAAAAAAAAAAATCTTGTTTTCTCTATTGATCAACATAAAAATCAGTTAGAGTAGGTCTGAAGGAGTTAAAGCTCAATCCCTTTTCCAAGTCATAGAAGTCAGATGAAACTTGGTCTTAAGGCTCCTAAGTCATTCTGAAAAATGTGACCTATATATTTATCAACATATACAAATGAAAGTCAGAAGGCAGAGTATATCCAGGTAAACCTGAACGTAGCAGAGTTATCAATATATTTCGTAAGGTTTTTCCTCCAATATGATAACAAATACAATAAATATTCCGAGCTCCCTCGTGGAAGCTGTGCTCAGATGATAAATTATTTTCGCTGGGGCAATTAGGAATTGAAGAACTGTTGTTTCACCCATCTATTATGATTTACTTGAGAGAACATAAAAACAGCTTGTGCACTTCAGTACACAGACCTGCACCCCTCCGTGGGCTGGGGGGCAGAGCCTTATTCCTCCGAAGATCTCCACATTTCATATACGCATGAAAGCAAGACAAAATAACAACTGGATATTTGTTCTAGCAAACCATTTCAAACACAAAAGCATATTGCAGATAGTTAACTTTATGTATCATGACTGCATTCACAGGAGCGTATGATCCTATTCAACATCCCTAAACGGTTCTGCTACAGACATTTTAGGAATTCAGGATCAGGTCTAATTACCGGGCTATGACTGCTGAAGCAGCACATAAAACTCCTTTTAGTTTTAAGACTATGGGATCTGGCTACTTATCTAAGGCAGCTGATAAAAGATTAATGGCACCTACTCCACCAGAGGAAAGAACCAGTTAAAGCTGGGTGGCCAGGGTTTTCCAGCATGGCTGTGGACTGCAAGAACTGTAAATAGAGTCAGGTATGGTATAGTGTTACACAATTTGCTCCCAGATGTTGTCAGTCGCTATATATTCACTACCCATGTCAACACAAGACTGACATGTAAGGGTAGTAGTACTTTTATTTATTTTAAAAAGAATAAATTTGTATTCTGAGTGAATCTTCCGTTAGTGAAGTACACAGCCAAGATCAAATGACTGATACTGCAGTTATCTACGTGAGTGTTTGATTTAACACGCAGGTATTCCTTTGCAGTCCGTGGGACTACGCATAGGTAAAGAACAAAATGAACTTAAGTATTTAAAAGTTTGCATCTTTTTATTACTTCGTTACTCTAGGTCCTCAAAAAAGAATGCCATAAAAATCAAAAGGAAAAAAAAGTGTAAGGAAAAAAAATATTTTCAACTTGCTTTAATGTTACAGGACTAACATAAACCAGCTAGATCGATCTTCAGCCTTAAAAAAGTAAAATTATAAATGGAATTTAAAAAAATCTCGGACTTTCTTCTTTTATGAATTCCAAGACATGTTTCTCATCCTCAGCTAACTTGTCAGCTTTCTTTTTTCCTGTTTTCATTGAAAATATTTTTATCACATCTGAGTTTTTCTTCTTGCATAATTTTGATTCATATGGTAAATTATTTTGTTTTTCACAAATACTTCTGCTATTTTAGATATGAATTCCCTCCAGGAAAAGGACTACTGTCAGGTGGCTGTCATTTGTTCTGTGAGACATTCTTGATGTGATATCCTTCAACAACATAATTTGATTAGTGTTCATTAACATGCATATTGTCATTTGTCATCTGTTTTATTGTAACTACTCTAAAGAGGCCCCTCCCCCCTTTTTTTTATGGTAGGCTTTCCTTCTTTTTAACATTTATTTTTAGTTTTCCCTTCTCTAGCTCAGAAATCTTATAATAAATATACATATAGCTAAGATAAAAACTTATAAACTTTATGAGGTTCCTTGCATTTTATCATGAGCCGTTATCAATTAACTTTCCTAAAGTTTATCTAACTATTCCTTAATTCTTACTACTTAGTAAGAATTAAGAATTACAGACTAAATCTGGGGGAGTTTTCTTTTCCATTCTGTTTTGTAAGATCTTAATTTTCCCACATCACTGAAATTCATACTAATTAAATTGTGATTCAATAAGCAACACCACATTTTTCTGCCTAAATAGTGATATAAAATAGATATCGAATATGTTTTTATAAGTATTAATTAATGTGGCTAATTAAATGATTTTATTATCTCAACAGAGACTAATGTCATAGATGATAGTCCCATGTCCTGGTATTCTCAGGAAGTCTGCCCTTGATAACAATCAGCAATAGAAATTAAAATACACAGAACTGATGTCCCTTATAGCTAGAAGAAGAGAACCTACCTTATTTTATAATCCTGGGATAAGCTTATTTTATTCTTTTAGAAAATGTCTCATTCCT
>NW_010522487.1:374884-416144 GCF_000687285.1 Phaethon lepturus
TTATTTAATACAAAGAAATGCATAAACTCGCAGCTTATAATCAGTGAAGTGTTAGTTTTAAACCTATAGAGGAAATTAAAAACACATAAAATTAAAGCTGCAGAGTTGCAATTCAGAGGTCTTATAAATTAAGATTCTACTGGGACTTTTTCAGATTTAAATTACATTATTGGCATATTAGATTATGCTAAAATGTATTGTTAAGTGCAATTGTGCGTCTGCACACTAGTTCCCATTTATACGTTAAGAAAATATGGTTCAAAGCGCTTTGTTTTTTTCCCCCATGCCTCTTACAAAAGAGAATTTTGCTCATCTCTGCAGCATTGTGAGAAAGGATAGACCAAACACTGATCAGGAAAGAGAAATCTGGAGAATCTGAGACCCTCATCTTGTAAATGTGAGCTGCAGCAGGTGATATGTCTCAGGAAAGCAAGCTGACAAAATACTGAGCTCATTCTAGAAGTGAGACTCAATCTAAGCGAAAAGTTCAGGAACTGGGAGATTCATCTGGGATGTCACAAATTGAAGAGAAGAATAGAAATTACAGGAGAGTTAGGTTAGTCCAGGGAATATGGATTTAAACTAGTCTGGTTAGATATTTGGAAAGCCATTTACTTTCCATTTATGTCCTCTAAAAGGAAAAATAAACATCTGAGTAACTTCAGATTAATACTGTTAGAGAAATCACCAGCTATATTATCTTTATTCTTTACCTAGACATGCCCTACTAGCTTATTTCTGGTTTCCTGAAAATATTTCTTTATAGTAGCTGTAATATCATTGGGGAAATTATGTTCTTTATAGATAGAAAATCATAATAAACGGTATTTATCTTATTTTATTATTCATATTTAAGTGTTCTTTTTAGGACTAGATTCACACAAACTGTGAACTGAGTCTGGAAAAATTTGCATAACAAATTGGTTAGGGAGATGGATGAGAATCTGTTCTAAAGAAATAAAAAAGTATCGAGATGGAATATCTTGAGAACAAAGCACAATCTGCTTTGTGACTCAGTAAAGAGCAGGAATTCTTTAACACAAGAACAGAATTATTATACTAGAGATAATAAATTTCACCATGTGTAAATTTAAATGACTTCTTGTAAGGGCTAAACACAAATATGTTTTAATTTCTACAGCATTAGCTTGTGCTCGTATTGTCCTCACTGCTTCCAAATTTTCATAGCTTCCAGTTGGACCTTCTCAACTTTGTTATTAGTCTCCCATTCTGTACACACCTTTCATTTGCTTCAAGAGGAAATCTTGCCTATCAAGAACAAAAACACAGGTCTTCCTTCAAATCCCTGTTCCAGTGGGGTTTTACCTCTTTTCTTCTAGATGTTTCTAGAAGGAATATATTTTAGATGTCACTTAAGCCCAAAGTCAGTTCAAGTCCTTCATTTTAAAACCTCCTTTTTTCTCTTAGGATAGAGAGAGAGGTTTCAAGTAACCCACAACTTATTTTATATATAAAAACACCTATTCTTAATATAACATTTTTTTCTTTAAACCCAGAAGTTTTGGAGCACCTCCCAACAGGACAAGTCACCCAGGTGATTTTAGGATGAAAAACGTATGTGTGACATTCTGAAGTGTGTATTTATCTAGAGATTAAAATTAAGAAATAAATCTGTGAAAAAGTGTTTATAATCTTACCTGTGTTTTCAGTGTTCAGACAGCTAAAGAGCATGTGTAAATATACTGTTCTCCTATTCAGCAAGAATTCCGTTTTTCTGTGATACAGTTTCATTTGCCAGCCTCCTCCTTATTAAAATCCTTGTAGGATATGATTTCTGAGTCACACATCGTCAAGGTTCAGTGTTGTAGCATAAAACCCAAGAATATGGTTCAAAATGAAGCTTGGCATTTTGAAAACTAGCAATGTGTTAGAGTTTTATAAAAAAGCAACTACTTAATCATCAAAAGGGAAACATTCTCTAGAATTCAGAGAACCCGATTCAATTCTCATGATGTAAGTGTAGGGATGGAAATGGGAAAAAGTCCGAGGATATCAGGAGAATAACGGTACTGTAAAATCAGTGTTAGATCAAAATGTTACTCAAAACTGTGCTTCTTCTAGTAATATTTAAGAAGCTTTTAGCATTGCAACCATAAGCCTGTTTTCAAGTTCCTCATATTAATGAATTAGAGCAGAATGGAAGGTAATATAGAGAAGCAATTAATAGCCAGAAATGTTCAGGCAGAGAAAATCGGTAAAGAGAAACAAAAAAAAAAGTGAAGATTTGATCTCATCGAAATTTGTCCTTTCTTATATGTCTTCCTACCCATTTCTGCCTCTAGAATGGTCTGTTCATGCTTTTCTATTGGTTTGATTGTACGACGTTGCTCTAACGGAGATGAGTAAAGTATCAAGAGGTTAATGAAAATGATGTGAACTATTAAAAGTATGTTTTATTGAGAGTAATTTAGTGTAACACAGAAATACAATTAATGAATTCTTTTCTTCAATGCTACGTACACAAAGACAATATTAAACTGTTAAAGATGGCAGTACCGTTTTTTATTTATTATCACCCATATAAGAAATTTTTTAATAGGCCAAGCAAATTAAAAAAAAATTCTCCCTAAAACAGCTTTTGCATTAGACCAGTATCCCAGTCCATCCAACATAGCCATGTTCTAAATTCTGTTAAGTGTCACGCTTTATCATAACTAGTTAGTAAAAAGAGCACAAAAGAACAACCCTGGAAAATGGAAAATACAAATTCTTATTCTTTCTGACACAGGCAATTATAACATACCTAGAATAATTTTAAGACATTTTGAAATTATATTTAAAGCATAAATAAATGTCTATTTCTAAAGCTTAGCTGAATGATGTTTCAAATCTAGTTTAGGCATCTTCCAAGAAAAGACTTTGGTATAAGTAAGCTACTTTTCTCATTCCTACCAAAGCCACCAAGCATAAAAGGCATTAACAATTACAAAAATTACTTAAAGACTTGCAGTAAAGAGGGATATTATTCATATTGATCATCATGCAGCTACACCATTAATTTCAGGTATTCTTAAAAGTGACTGCATTCAACTTTGTAGTGTCATAATGTGGCAGTTAAACCTCAAAGGAAAAAAAAAAAAGTCACCAGAAGTTGTTTCAAAAATAAAGTCTTTCCTGGAAAAAAAAGAAATGCTCATGCCTGTGTGAACTTTATAAATAAAAATCAATAGTTACCACAAAAACTCCCCGCCTCCCCCCGATTCTCTTTACATAATTGTCTTTGCTATTACTTAAAATGCTAATGAGCTAAGTAGAACCAACCACATTCCATGTATAGGGTGATGCAAGATTCTCATCTCAGTCAATAACAAGACTTATGTTAAAATTGATGAATCTTTTGAAGCAGAAGAATCATTTTTTCCTCTTAAACTCCAGATGGATACCTTCCCATTAAGGTATTTTTCTTCATCACTCCCTTATGCTACAGCATGTATTGACAGATAATGACTATTTACCTTAGTCTTTTTTTTTTTCAGTTTGCATTTGTATGTTTTCAACTGGTTTTGCTGATAAAAATCTAAATCAACACCACCTGAACAGATAGTTACTCTAATGGTTATTCTCTCTGATGTAGTCCAATGAAAGAAGGAAAATAATCATAAAGATTTTTTTCTTCAAAGGGACAAACACCTCACTCCCCAAGTCACAATATTATTCTCCATGGAAACAATAGCATAGTTATCCCTCTGATATCTGTTTTCTCTTCCTAACATGATTGTTGACCTACTGCCAAGTTTTATTTTGTTTTCCTTGCGGTTCAAGGGGCCAAAAAAATCATATCGTACTGTCGTATCAAATTACGTATTATTCTAGACCAGGAATAAAAGCAACCGCAAACAGAATGCAAACCATACTCTTTTAGAGGAAGACAACCCTAGCCACCAATGCCCACCTCCCACGAAGTCCTCCTACTCCCAAACTAAAAACCACAGGTCAATGGGGTGCCATAGCTTCTCTCAACTGTAAGGCAACGCACTTCCTGAAAGAAAAAATTAAACGAATTACAGGAGCAGGTCTCGCAGCACTATGTAATAGCACCACCTGGTGACTTCAGTCTTGATGATAGGGAGAAAATAACAATCTACATTTTCAGCTGCATAGATACAGCTACTTCTTTTTCAACTGCTAATCTCAGTGATCTTTATTTTAACTGAAGTAGCTAATCTTCACTTCTGTAAATTGATTCTAAATATAAACAAGGTTGGAATATTGTAAAAATCAGACAACAAGAGCTCAAAATAAAGGATATGTGCTTGCCTCCAAGAACCTTCTACATGCATGTACCTAGGGACAACAAGACCTTTAAGCATAAGTATCCATTTTTTCTTAATGCTATGACATTTTCCCCACTTGATCTTTGAAAAGAATTCAAGTGATTTATCTGACATAAATTAAGTGCACTAAACAGAAGATCAGTAAATAAAAATATATCAAGGCAAGTACCAAGCTTCCCCTTATTCCCTTGTGTTCCTTCAAATGCCTAAAACTCTGGGATATGTCCTTGTAATGACTTAACTGGCAATCTGCATGTAGAATTTTAAGAAGATTCAAATGAGAGGAAGAATTGATTTAGTGCAGAAGAGCTTGGCCTTACATCTAAAGAAATGGGGTGTTATAAGTTAAGTTCAGCAAGATGGGTAGCTTTAAAAGTCGTTGTTATCTTTTATTTGTATTGCAGTAGCACCTTCATAGCCAAGCCGAAGACCAGGACATATTGTGCTAAGCTACCGCAAACCATTACTAAGAAACAATCCTTGACCAAGTTACCTTATTAAGTAGGGCATTCGTAGATTTAAAATCCAGGCACACATACAGCTCCCATCTCATATAGATATACAGCATCAAAATGTATTTGTAACACTGTTTCTGTTTCTCTTTCAAAAAAAAAAACAATTTTGAACTAAGCTTTACAAGACAGAAATGTTGAAGACAAATGACTGTAATTAGTAAGAGGGAACTATTCACTATATAAATTGGGCTATGCAGAACAGAAAAGCAGAATTTTAGGATGATCTTGAACCTTTGGCTGCCAAAATACACAAAATATGTTTGAAAATGCAAATAATATCAGAAAGTACAAAGTGATATATGAAAATAGAAAATGATGTATGAAAGTATCATCAAGACAATGTCTGGTTCAGACTATGTCTGGTTCAGACAACAGAAACATTCATTTTTCTTTATATTAAGTAATAAATATACAGGACAGAACATATTTTCTGTTTAGGAGAATTCAGAACTTAATTTTTAACAAGATTTGAAAGTTTACAGAAGGCAAGCTTTTGGTCCAAGACAACTTCTCTTTAAAATACTAGTTTAAAAAAAAAAAAAATAATCACAGGATGAAAAATTTAATTTAAAAATCATCCATGAACAGCTTTTATATAATCAGCCACTATGTTTTTACAGAACAACAGTGGTCATAACAGTAAAACCAGAACACAGTAATAGGAATACTGAACAAGGAAACTATATTCAGATTTTTGAAGAATAAAATATTGGTAGCTGTCTGTTGACTAAGGCTAATTCTATGAGTTAGTAATAGCTAAAATGTCAGTCTGCGATAGCACAGATTTGAGGTTTACGAAGAATAAATATCTTTCATGAAGTATTTTTTTTTGATTCCTAAATTTCTGGAGTCTTGAACACCCTATATAGAGGTAGAAGAGGACAAAGTCTTTTGGTCTTGGTGCTTTGGTTGTTTGTTCAACTTATGACTTTGATTTTGTGCAAAGAGAAATAGAAAGCTTATGAAGATAGAGAAACTGTAGAAAAAATTTCTGAGAACAGAAGGAAGATTTTTATACCAACCTATATATTTTATATGAATCTGGGAAATATTTATAGTTGTTTTAGATACCCTAGAGTGTATTCTGCTTGGGCTCTATGTACCTTGCTAGAAGGATGCAGGTTCCTTGTCAGCCCTGTAACACTTAGGCCAGCCTGATACGGATGTCTTGGACACCCCAGGACACCTACAATGTCACTCACTACACAACTATGCTTAGGCAGCTGAACCCCACCCTATCAAAGAGCTGTACTTGACCTAAGGAACTTTTTCTCCCCACGCTCTCCCAAGTCATGTTTGCTCAGACTGAACAGCAATAGAAAAATGAACATATCAGTTGCAGTCGCCTGTCATATTCCCATTAGTGGGAAAAGATAACCATCTGGGTAGGCTCTAGCGAGCTCAGTGAAACTTTGACGACAATATATGTGTACCACAAAAAAATCTGCCAGAGATGCATGCTGATTTATCATTTACTTCCTACAGAAATACGAATTAGGAAATAATGGAATCTCTCAGCTTGCATGTTTCTAACATTAAAAGGGAGCCACTTCTAGGCATGATCTCATAGAACACCATGTGGAAGGGCTTTAAGAAGCACAGAAAAATCTCTCAGTTTGAAAATGAGACTTTTGTTTTTTAAAGATATATGACTTTGTGTTTGGCCATATTGTTTAATTCGGTCTATATTACCAAAGAATATAATTCAGCTGGTACGTATTTATTTTTGTTCATCATCCCATAAATTTTGATGTGATGAATAAACATGCAATTACTTTAATGTATTTATAAATCAGTATGGAAGATACCGTATTAAATGGGACTAAGAATAGGCTGCTAGAAGGAAACACATTATTGGAGGAAGATTTCCTGTTATAATACCTATAAAAATCCACTTAATGTAGGTATATTTTTATTTTGTAGTGGTAATTTTTTAATCAAAATGTCATGCAAGAGTAACTCAAATCTCCAATGATTTGCAGAAATCAGCATCAACATTTGCATCCGTTAACTTACAATCTCATCAAAAAATACAAACAAATGTGTTACACAGAAATCACCTCTCCAAATCACAATACATATTAATCACACTAATTTCTTTTACGTATTACATCCAAAAAGAACATTTCTGTAATTCTATCCAACAATTCAATCTTTATTAAGTTGATCATCTCCAAGCTTTTCTAGCATATATTAGCACAACGGTGCTTTTGCTTGGTCCTCTTTCATTTTCCTCAGTGTTTCAAGCTTTGATAAATATCTAAATGATGTTCAATGGTTTTAATCCACTTGGGAACAGTTTGCCTAATCCCAAAGATTTAGAATTATAAGATTAAATTTTCTAAACTCCTTTTAAAGTTACTAATGGAATACAATGAGTACAAAACCTGGATTTCAAATCTACAACAGTTCTTTGTGAGTAGCCTTATGTGTGAAGAAAAAGCCAATGATCTTAAATGAGGTTCAGCCAGCGTATGAATCAGTCTACAATATGATTATTGCAGATCATCTGTATAAGAATTTTCTCTTTCTGTCTTAGTTTCCTACTATGTTAATATTTGTTTCTTACTTTTTATTTGGGAAATAGTGAATTTCACATTATGAAAGTTCAACACATATCTATTAAAATTCAAGAAGGTTTTTGCTCAGTATAAGGGATAAAGTATTTGGTTTTAATTTTTTGTTCTGTATTTTATTTTTAAGTATACTGTATTTATATTGTTGCATATGTTCCTATATTTCATTCTATTTTTTATTTTTGTCCCATATGTTAAAGAGAAAAATACAATTTTTTATGTAATAAAAAACAATACAAATTCTAGTCCATAAATTGAAACAAGTCCAAACTGAACTTTAAAAGCTTTCAAACAAACAAGCAAACCAAGACAATTTTTAACAGACAATTTCCATTTTGCATACATTTATACTCCCTGATTCAAGTTGAGATTGGAAGTAAAAGTGCTGAAATATCACAACAAAGCTCCTGCCTGTAGCTGTTCCAGCATGACCTGGAATGGTAGGCACCAACGATTTTGGGAGAGAGCCTATTCTCATTAAATTAGTTCAAGCTAGTTCTCAACATTTAGTAAGCTCATAAAGTTCAGAAAATGCACTTCTATTTTCTGAGCCTGTGTCTGATGCAAATCTTTTCAAGTTTTTATATTCCCATGATTTAGAGGTTCCTGGCCCCAAGGCAATCAGAAAAAAGTGTGCAGAACGACAAAGATATCAGGAATTTATCCTCCTCTGGTGCTTCATCCTCAGTCCCTCAGAAGGGGACAACCCTCATGACAGTTGCATGGGAGTGTAATTAATCTGTCACCTTCTGTTCACTAGTAACAGGTATTACCCTACCAGTTATTTGCATCTGTGAATATCCAACTAACCCAACCCAATTCTAACAGCAAACTAACTACCAACCAAAGGAAGAAGGGAAAAAAGAAAATAAAACCCACATCTACAACTAGTACAGAATGAAGCATCTTCATCTATCATCATAAGTATTTTGAGAATATATATCTTCAATGACAGTTCTCCTCTGTTCTTCACGTCCATTATTACTAAAATAGCAAATCTGTAAGGCACGAGATGCAAGAACAGATGCTATTGCAATAGCCTGGAAATAGGCTGCTTCTCAAAACTCAGCCGAACTGGAAGTTGCTCTAAATCTGGTAATACAGTAAAATACTTTTCCACTCCGATCTTGTCATTTCACACTATCTGAATCAGATTAAATTAGATCATTACAGGGGAGAAAAATTGCATTCTCATGATCATTCAGGGCAAAATTATGTCCATTTGGGTCTCTCCGCTGAGAACAATTTTTAATCACATGGAATCTTGTTAACATCTATCCTGGCATCAGCTGTCCTCCCTGAAAGCATAAAGAGTAGATAGTAAAAGTGGTCTGGAATGCAGCGTGCTCAAGGCATCCTAGGAAGCACAATTTAGAGCAACCCTTAAAGGCTAAACTGAGAATGATCAGGAAGAAAGGCTAGAAAAAAATGCGTGGAAAGGTAGCGCAAAGTGACTTTCAGGTCACCATATACTTTTTCAGAGTAGCTGAGAGCTTACTGCTGAATATTCTCCCATTTTCACTGATAATATTCCATGTTTCCAGGATCTGGGGTAGGGAATAGCAGAAGCGGGGAGGCATGGGGAAAGTAGAGAGGAGGTAGCCTTTCAGATTATTTTGCAATAGCTAAGATTTTTTTCTAAATGGCAAAATTATTGAGAAATAGGGTAAAGGTGTGATTTTGGATTGCATTAAGTATTCCTCACTGCCTTCCCAACCTAAATGCTCTTAGATTGCACAGGGTTAGAACCAGATGCATTGCATGGTGCGTGCCCAGCCTGGCTTGGAGACGGGGCTGTAACGCTTCCGAGGAGGAGGGGAGCAGGATCACGCTTTGCCCTGTGGGGAACCAGGGCACAGCTGTCTCGCACCTCCCTTTGCTGCAGGTCTCCCTCCAGGCACAGACCTGTCCAGTAGCAGTAGCAAAAATATTCTAAATAACAAAAGCCAGAAATACTATTGGTGTGAAAGAAGAAGTGCCCGGCAAAAAAGTTAGTAAAGAATAGTTATTCCAGGCATATTTACTCACTAGGACAAAACCTGCAGCGTTGTGAAGTTTCATAAAGCAAGTAACTAGAAAAAAAAAGCTAAATTTCCAAGATTTCAACATATGACTAATATCTTATCCATAATGGACAAGCTCATTCACTAAAACTTAAATAACTCAGAAAATAAACAATCAATACGCAAACATACATCACAAACTAACACAGATCACACAACAAACACACAATATCATGCACCGAATACACTCATCAAATAACGTCCATGTGTTTAGAAGACACACGAAAGCCAGAGTAATACCGTTATTGAGTATTCAGAGCACTGCCTGCCAGATAAGAGCAAAATAAACTTGTTTTGGGGACATGGCTAAATTAATGAAGCAAGGTTTTGTAGTTTGCTTTAAAAAAATAAAATAAAAAAAATTAAAATCTAGTTTCTTCCCCAAGCCCATCTGCCATATAATCAGATTCTGTGGTCATCACACACAGATTCTGTAAAATCAAAGTACAGATGGTGGTTTATTACAAAATAACATAGGACGCTTAGAATAGATGATACATTTGGTCATTTTTGCACATAAACTCTCTGATTAAGTATGAAAAATGTGAACATTTGTTTATCTTGGAAAAACTGCTATTACTTGTCAAGCATGACCAATTAGGTATTTCTAAACTGTTATCCATATAATTAAGAAAAACAGCCATCTGTAAAGTCAGAAGTTTGCATCTCTGTTTTTTGTGTGTTTAGTTTCTGGATGTTTCCCCCAGCCCCCTATTATAAATGTAATTTCTCTAGTCTAATTTACTCATAAAACAGTAACAGTAAAAGCACAGAGAATGCTGATTGCAACAGGTCTATGGAAATTTAATTAATTTTTCCTTGTCTTTTTTTGTTTTCTCCCCTTTTAAAGACAGATGTTAGCTGGAAATAAGGAAAGAAGATAAGGTGGCTTCTAAGAAATATTTATATTTTTCATCCTCTGCTGCACTTAAGGGATGCACAAGACCTAGATAATAAAAAATTTTTAAAATCTTCTTATATTTTCACTCTTGCTTGATTGTTTGAGTTTCAAATTTGAGGGGGAAAAAAGCCATTTTCTTCTAGATTCTGTATGGTTAAGGTAAAGCTTAGCCATAGAAATACAGCAAGCAAGACTAACTGCAGTTTAAGTTGATGTGACAGTGCCTGTAAAATGCAGGCAGGATCCACAGAAAGATGTTTAGACCTTTTTAACACAGCATTAGAATTAAGGTGTAGGCTAGGGATGCTCTCTCTGTATGCTGTTTCACCAACTCAGAAATTTTCTTAAGAAACTCCAGAAAAAAAACAAACCAACTTGTATCTGAAGGTGTAATAGGCACCAATATAAAAAAAAAAAACCCAAAACCACAAAAAAAACAAAACTAAGTCTGAATGCTCCAACACTATCCCCTATAACCAGAGCATTCTCATCGTCATTATTTTTTAATCAGTTCAGAGGATAACTTTGATAGAAAACAGGAGTCTCTGAGAGAAAAACCTCCATAGAGGATTTAGTAAGGCCATGTTACTAGACATATAATCACAAAATCTTAACTTAGGTTGGAAGGGACCTCACCTCTAGAGGTCGTTTATGTCACCTCCTTGCTCCAAGGTTGCTCAAGGTCATAACCACACAAATTCCAAGTATTTCCAAGGATAGTGATTCAACAACTTGAGCAACCTGTTCCTCTGTTTGACAACTACCTTGGCAAAAACAGAAAACCAAATACAAACATGCTAACCACAGAAACGACCATCACTCCTTGTATCTTCTCTGAAGTGTATTTCAGCTTATGTCCATTGCTTCCTGTGTACCTCTGAGAAGAGTCTGTCTTCATCTTCTCCACATAGTCCCATCAGAAAGCTGTAGACAAAACCAAGATCAGCTCTTGGGCCAAACCTTCCCCAGGCTGAAAATGCCTTGTTCCCACAGCTTCTCCCCATAGGCCAACTGATTAACCTTCGCCACGTTCTTCATCACAAAGTCATCTGCCATCATTGAACAAGCAGCTCACATTTTCCTCCACTTTTCTCTCACAGCTAATGTATTTAACAGAGGCAATTTATGTCACTCTTCATATTCCTTCCTAGTTTCATGACCAATAGAATTTTGGCTTTCGTAACTCCATCTTTGCATGACAAGTGTCTTTATTGGGGACATACTCTTCCTGGGTAACCTTTCCCTGCTTTCACCTGCTATGTACTTGCTTTTTGTGCTGACGCTCAGTCTAGCATTTCCCTGGACATTTATGACTAAGATTATAAATAAATCTTTATCACTTTGTCTCAAGATATTTTTGTTATTTTCTGGACAATTGAAGCTTACAAGATAGAATAGTCCCATTCTAAGTCACTTCAGAAGTTCTACACTTACCTCTAGAAAAGTGTCTGCTGACATACAGGCAACTGAGCGTGCTACTAATATTTAGGGCTGGAAGATGATCACTCATTGTAACCTGATATACTGAAATATTAAAGAGCCATCAGCTGAAAAGCAAAGAATTTGTTGTTACGAACAACAGTATTAAGTGAGTTAGATTTCAAATAATATATGTCTACACAGGAAACTTTGTTTTGCGGAGTTCTAAACATGTTACTTCTAGTGTTTGAAGCACAGGTAGCTTTGATATCTCATTTCTTATGCTTATTCTCAGAGAAGTGATGTAGAGAAGGTCTTCCGAGCAATGGAGAAACAATACCAGAGATTAAGCCTTTCAGAGAAAAAAATAATAAATATCTATCTATCTGTATATCCTCAGGATAAAATTCCTACCTTGTGAATGTTTCCAGCTGAAAACCATACATTGTTTTCAACATCTTTATTAATTTTACCACCCAAAACCACTACATTCATTGGTACGTCCAATGAGATGCATTTTGATTTTATCATCAGTCTTGACACAGAAGAATACAAGCTCAAGCTTACATAACGTGCCTACAATATCTCCTTAAGAGAGAAAAATACAGTCGCTATATAACATCAGATCATGGCAACTTTTGTCATGCACCGTTAAAAACAATTTAACTAGCACTAAACTCTCCAGAATTCTTATAAGTTTATATAGTTTAAGAAAAAGTCTCAAATTCCTGTGCTTCATTGACACAGACAGTTCCTATGACGCTATAGGAGTTTGAAGGGACATGTGCCTTTAAACATCCCTCCCTTCTTCCTCAATAAATTGAGATACAGAGGTTAGCATTTACTATGTATTACAATCAGTTCATTAAACAATGCAGGGTAACGGCTTGGAGTTTAGTTGGTAGCTATTAGCAATACTGTCTGTGAAACAGCTGCTTGATTTAATTGGCAAACACTAGTTCCTTTCATTACAAGCAGAATTGGAACCTCTTTGCTTGCCAACAAGCTTAAGATTGTACCTGTTCTAAACAGACACTATTTAACCTGCTTTATAGTTAGTGCAAAAAAAAAATTCCCACCTCACACCCAGCTTAGTCTCTATGTATTAAAAAAAAATACTCAGCTGAAAATCTTGGCTAACAGAAGCCACTCTGAAAGATTTTTCTCACTTTGATTTGTTCCCATGCCTCACATTTCTGCTGTATAAAGCACCAAAAAGTCAGTTGAGTCAAACGTTGAAGATGATAAGTTAAATGGGGTGAATCAGTCATGAAGTATTAGCTAACAGGGATATGAACAGTGGCTGACGCAATTCTACTCAATGGTGAGACACAACCCAAATTTTTTTCTGAGTTTACTAATGATCTTTCTTCCATCCTGCCCTTAGCCGCTCTTATAACTCAATGTTTTCTTCATTAGTATTTTCTCTTTGCTTGTGCAGAAAATGCTGACATTGTAGTCACTATGTAAAATGTTATCTCTGACATGAAAAAATTCTCTATAAAACTTGAGCTAAAATACATAAACCTTTAAAGTACCTTGGTGATTTTGGCATATTTGAGAGAGAAAAAAAACCTACCTACAGTTCTGTTAGGAATATTAACTCTTGACATCAATAGATGATGATATAGGAAATTGTGAAGAAATATTCCTTTAAAAGATGAAAGGCAGAAATACCTTTGACTTTACAATCAAATTTCTGTTCTTTTAACTACATAGGCAAGTACATATTGTTCTACATACATATCTACTTTGACCCTGGGAAACAAAAAAAGAAATAGGGACCGAGACAGATGTCCTGTTCACACTTTAGTCTCAAAATAGGCATATAAAATTAAAAGCAGACATATTTTTCATACATTTTGTTCATTGTTGCAGTATCAGGACTTAGCCCAAGATATGTGTCTCTCAAATGCAATTTTCCCGAAAAGAGAAAAAGTTATTTGGAGCAAGTTATTTATGTATTTTCACAGAAGTGAAGAAAGTTTAAAGAACCGTTCACAACTCCACAGCAGAAATGCATGCAAATTCTTCAGCCAATTAACACACAACTAACGTACAATGTACATAGAGGAAATACAGATAATACTCTTGTTATTACAATGCCTTTGAACTGTTGCATCATCATTACAAAATGCGGAGATGGTAGTTTTGTGCTGCCTTTGTACTCCTGTGTAGGAGGCAAGTGTCCTGGTTCTTCACTAGAGCAAGTCTAGAAACAGTACAGAATAAGGCTCACTATTACGAAAACTTCCTCACTCAAATATACTCATATTAGAAACATAAATATTTTGTATCCAGGTTTAACCTCAAAGATTCATTACATTGTAAACATCCTTATTGAATTAGATTAAGTTTCACGTCTTCAGTGTCCCAGGCTTTTGCCCATTTCTGGAATCAGCAGTTTTTAGTTCCTTCCCATTGGTAACAGCCTTCAGCTGAGAGGTTATCAGCAGAGTCTGGCAGGATGGGAACAGAAAGGAAACTTCACATTTAAAATTGAAAATGGAATGCAATATTTTCTTTTGAACAGAACTTATAATGTAATTGAAGAAGCAAATTTCATCTGTGGCTTCTGCTAACTTCTGTATAGAACCCAGTCTTCCATCTGACAGTAGAGACAGCTAAATCTCCCTGCAGAGCTGACTACAATCTGAATATGTCAGAAAGACGACCAGGGACAATTTAAACATTGCATTTTCTTTTAAACAGCATTACACTCAAATGTACAAAAGAGGCATCTGTCTGTCATTCCTTTCAACATCACTGCAGGCCTTATTCTCACACATTTCAAGAACAGTGCTGTCTCCCCTGAGGGCTATTACATACTTCAAAATCTACAAAGCGAGACCTAGGTCAGGAAAACAATATTTATTTTATCAAAAAAGGCTTTTTTCTCCCTCTAACATTTTAGATTACTTAGGTGAAAGGCTATACCTACAAATATTTTGTTGATGTAATTATTGCAATTAGATTTAATTTTCTTTTAATACTGTTCCGTCAAGCCACACTTCTTCCTCTAGGAGTTTCATATTGTGTATACTCATGCAGACATTTATGACGCTCCTCAGTTACAAACTACTTTCAGATTAAATTCTGATATTGTTTACAATCATTGATTCAAAAGATTCTAAATCAAGTGTAATCATTCGTTAAAAAAAAAGAGCTTAAAATAAAACAGTTTCAGTGTCACTGTGCTGATGGGCTACACAGCAGTTGCATCTTGCATCATGCACTGATGTACAGTTCTAACTGAAAGCCTGAAGGGATCCGTGAAAAATTACCAGGGTTTTCATTCAAACTATAATTCTATATAATTCTACTGGACAGCAAGGTCAGATATTGTGCTTCAAAGGCAGAATTAAAATGTAGGAAAATAATTCAGATGCGTTTAGAAGGACATGAAATATAAGCATTTTATCTGTTTAATACAGGTAAGTTTAGCATGCATTACAATGAATACAAGGATTATATAGTTATTTTGAAAAAGAGAAAAATTATTTCACCTTATGCCCAAAACTCTCTGACACATTGTATACTGATGCTTGCAACATTGCCGCTGCAATGTGTGTAGGTGTGCTCTTCTTGGATTATCAACTACTCTCAAGCCTCAGCAATCCCACTATATTCTTTAACACTATTAAATTTTTTTATAGATTTCATACGGATATATATTCATCTCATTCCACTTCACGATAACAATTTTTTTAAATAAAGCCAGGACTTCAAGTACCTTCCTGCCTACTTCTATATATTCATATACTGGTTGTCATCTATACCATTGAGTGTGGTCTTAGCCCCTGTCATACACCTTTGAAATCAAAGGTGGACTGCACCCCAGCATGCACAGTCATGCTCAGATTACAAGGAAAATCATATTAAAATTACTAATCTGATAATCAATACGCTTTAAATTAATAATCTTCCACGTTAGGGAACAGAATAGGAACTCAGGACTTCAGGAGATATAGAGAAGACCCTAGACCTTAGAGCACACGGAGTTGGCACAAAAGGAAGACTTGATTAGATATACAGAAAATCTGGAATAAAAACTAGAGTTCTTCCAGAGCGTAATTTCCTATCGGTAAATACTATACAGAAACCTTAGCAAAGTACATGCCGTATCTTCCTCTTGTGGCTGATCTTCCTAAAGGGTGACAATTGACAACTTCTGCTGCTTATAAATTTTGTTAGCTGAACGGAAAGAAGTCTGAACTGTTGACCCTTCTAAACGGTAGCTGCATGGGCCTCTATACTGTTCCCCCATGATAGACATTCTGAGTTTCTTTCAATTTAATTTTTAGCAAACATAGCAAGTCACATGCAAAAACTCTGTTAAAAGATCATTAAGTCTGCGAAGTCAAGTCCTGAAAAATGAAGGAATGATAGAATTAACACTGACTGTGCATTTTGAATTCCCCGTACCCCCCTGCATGTTTTGATACAGTTTTTAATTACTTAATTGCATTTTGTGTAGGATGGACAGTGCTCAAGGGATGAATTAGGGCTGCATAATGAATGAGGCTGTCATCTGTGGGACTTTTGCCTTAGTTGAAACAAAAATTGGAAGATGGCAACTGAATATACATTCAGTCATTCACTAGGAGCACAGGTTTGATAAGTAGTTTGGTATTTAGCCAGGCTGAGAACTATGATGCTGGTCGTTATACTGACATGGAGAATATAGTAGTGAGTAATCTCTCATTGCAATCTCTCTCTCATCTTCTTAGTAAGAAAGATGTAACATGAAAAAGAGATAAATGGACTAAGATGAAAAAGCGAGAAACAATAAGGTGTAGACAGATAAGCAAGGAAAAACAATAATCATGATGAGACTCTTACAATGCTTTTTTACATTCAGATAGTAATGATTTTTTTTTTTCTCTAAGAAAATAGAAGTACAATTTGTTAACACTATTTTGTTCAAGTTTGCCATAAGTGTTGGAAAGTTGGTAGGTTTTTTTGAGGGCTGGGTTGCAGTAGGATAAGGTATTTTAAAAGCATATTTTGACTTCTGAAAACAAGTCTACACCTTCATAGAAGAGAGCAGCAATAACTCAGAGGGTAAATTCCAATTACTATAGCTTGTATTCTGAAATCAGAATCTTAACCTTTGCAAAGGTTCATATGAAACATTTACCAGCTAAATTAATCTTGATGCTGTGGGAGAACCTCAAAAAGTTCAGCATATAACAATGTCTGTGAACTTCACTTTGCAAACTGGCAGAAAGTCTGGGGGCAATAGGCTTGTAATACTTTCCCGTTTCAAAAGCCAGCGACTAGCCAATATGCCATGAAGACAAAGGCAGAACTTTCAGCATGGGGGTGGAAGACAAAATAGAAAGAACTAGTTTCAATTTCCCGAGCTGCCCACAGAAACAATAGAGCTGGAAATAATTTGTGCCATCTTATCTTTGTGAGTAATAAGCACTTAGGACACCACAAGATCTTCCCTGAGTAGTCTGCAACTCTTAACAACAAATTGCTCCAAGAGATACAACAGTAGCCATATCAACTACCTGCTGCCCCCTTCTTTACTCCACTGTGATGGCATGCACAGCATGCGATAGTAGAGCTGGAAATGGCAAGGAGCATTTCATAGGTAGTGTAAAAACCAAGCCAAAACAACTCCCCCAAACCCAGTTATTGCAGGACTACATGTCTTTCTAATTTCCAACTTGTAATATAACACAACTTAGCACAAGTTAAATTTGAGCCACATAAAAATGAGGAAAAAATATTAGTTTGTCACTAATACGACGTTCAGTTCACTGGAATGTATCTAGAATAGTATAAGATACTCTGAACTGTCATATTCATCCCATGAACAACTTTCAGCAAATAGTTAGCTGCTTCTTGGGTACATTGTTCTTCCTCATAGTTTTCTCATGTTACACACCAATATATCCCCTAATATTTTAAAGCACTTTATTATAAGAATCAAAGATCTGTATCGTCAGCAGCCTTTTTTTTTTTTCCTTTTTTTTTTTTTAAACCTTAAATTCTCTAAAGGTTACCGTTTTCTGAGATTCTGGAGAAATGAGTCATCTGAGTATCGATCTCACAGTTTTTCATAAAGCCTATGATAGAAAGTTCTTGGGTAAATTAGACACTCCAAGGAAAGTTCTTTAGGGTCAATAACCTGAAATAGGACCAAGCCTATAAAATACAAACTTCTGTGGCAGAACTATTATTTGACAGAGGTTGTGAGAAGATTAAGGTTCATTTTGATTTTCTACAAAGGGATGAAGGTTAATGACATGTATTTTGTACAATGTATGAAGTACTGCACGCAGTTCAAAGTGTCACTAAAAGAAAAAATGTTTTGGATAAATGTTAACATTACTCTCATCTTACTTAGAAAAGAATACACAATCATGAATCTCCTTGATTAATCTCCTAATGATGTTTTTCTTTTCTCCTTGCATTGCTTATGCAATGTTATTTTTGAGTGCATTTATTATTACATAGTATTTATTCTTCACTGATATTGCCTTCAAGAGTCTCCTCTCCCTGATTAGTAATTAAGAATTTTATTCTCTTTATATATAGGTGTTGTTTTCCTTTGTTTTTTTCCCCTCCCCAAGATAGTTTTAACTTGAAGGAGAAATGAATGAATTTCAGACAAAAACTGGGGAGCTGAATCTGTTGTAGGTTTGGAGGATTTTTTTTGTGGACTCTTAATTAGCATAGAGTAGAACAGTTTTGCTCCTTAAAAACAATTACTGAAATTCGTGATGAAATAGAAGAATGCAGTCAGTATGTCAAAGATGTTCATACTTCCTGTGGCAAACAAATGTTGAAAGCAGGAGAAAGACATGGGTAGTGATGCAAAATAACACACATCTGTATTGATAACCAGGCCAGATCTGTAATACTGAGACAACGAATTACCGTTTAGAAACTAGATGAACTCTTAAGGACCTCGGTAAAGACTACTATCTGAGTACATGTAGCATATCTACATAATGATATAAGTGTGATTTCTCTATCCCAAATTAGAAATACAAGCTCTTTTTTTTTTTTATGGTAGAGATATTACAGAAACTAGTATATGTTATTACTATAAAGAAAAGTGGTGGGAAAAAAAAGGACACAGTTTAGGTTTTGTTTTACTGGGAATTTAAGGATTTCTACTGAATTATTTTCTCAGTTTGGAATACAATAGAAATGAGAAATTATTATGTTATATTATTTGAAATTTTTTTTTCAAAAAATGGACAGTGTTTCAATTTAATCTTTTTCTGAGACCTCTAACAGATGCAAAATACTTCCACAATAAGAAGCAACCCCCAAACATTAAAAAAAAGAATAGTTTTAAAATTTAAGAACTTGAGATTTAAATAAATTAACCTTTTTTTTTTTTTTTTCCCTTTTCTTCTCAGAACAAACCTCATTGATACCAAGATGCAGGTTCATTTTTGTAGCACCTGCTTCTTTTCGTAGGTATGCGTGTTTGTATCTCTGAGTATTATGTTCTGAACGCACCTCCAATATATTCTGAAGCTACTATCACATGAAGTTGAAATTTAGTTTCTTAAATTTATATCTCTAAGCATTTTGCTATTAAAATTTGTTCCCAGAACCAAATAAGAAACTATAGAAAATGGATGACAAAACGAGGAAGAGACATGCGTTTCTCCCTGGAGAATGTGGCTACCTTATCTGTTATACAGAGCACACGTTCACCACACTGACATTGTCATTCCCATTTCGAAATCAATAGATATATACCTATATCATCAAGGACATGTGCTGGAACCTCTTCCCTCCTCACATTAGCCTTCATCAAGCTGCTTATGGCTGCAAAGATGCCAATCAGTTTCTGAAAGGGAAATTCACTGCGTGCCCATAATATCTTCACAGGCCAAGTCTGCCAATCAATACAGACGTCTTGCCGTGCATTTCACTTGACTCTGTCAATTTATGCTGATACATGGGATGAAGTTCACTGACCAAGTCTGTGAAAAGCAATAGGGTGGATTTCTTAAAATAGTGCTTTTTAAAAGCCCTTTCACCCTAGCAAATGACATCTTTAATACAGTAGCAAATGGATGTTTTAATCAAAGTCATCCATCTTGTTAGGATCAGTTTGAGGTTTATTGGAAGTCCTGCTTATTAAAGTCTAGATGCCATCTTCAGAGCCAGAAAGTTTTCAAAAGTCCTATTTCTTCTATTAAAAATAGAAACATACAAAAGTAAAAGCCAAAGTGCTGCATTCCTTAAGCCATAGTTAAATTAATAAATAGGTAACTGAGAAATGGAGACTTGGCAAACATGACCTCAGGACTGAGCACAGTCAAATAACTGGACAGGCTTATTTCATAAAGACTTTAGGAAACAGCAAAACAGACAACAAATCTATTTTCTCACTGAAGGGCTTGCTGGCACTTATGCAAAGTGCGTAGAAAGTATTTCTAAAGCACAACGTATCAGACACTCATTTGTAGAAGGCTACTGCTTAGTCGTCACTTCATGGGGTTTAGTACGGGAAAATTATGCTCAGGGAATTTTTGTATGTTCTCCTTTTGCTGATGCAGATTTGTTACCATCCTGTTCGAAGCACAGTAACTAGCTGTTCATGCCACAGGCTATGAATAGCAGGTGAGACTGAGGTTTTAAAAAGAAGAGATCCTGGTTTTGCATTAATTCTCTTCCTGGAGTCTGAAAAAGCAATAAAGTTGAGAAAACGTGAATGTATCCGAAGAAAATGTTTGTAAAGAGAATATTTTTCAAACTCATCTGCCATCTGCCAGGTAACAATGATTAATTGTGTGCAGGCTGTGATTAGGAATAATCAGTGTTTTCAAAACAACAAATTTTAAAAAAGCATTACCAACATAGCAGCGCAATAGCATAGGTGTACTGAAGGCTATGTTCCTCATTTTTTCTTCTCAGGAACACGGAGTTAGACTAAGACAACAGATATCACCTACAGGCTCTTTTTCCTAAGAAATTTGTCTTTCTCCTTGTCTTCGAGGCAGACAATGTGTTTTTTCAATTGACTAAGGAACCAGCAGGATTCTATTGTTTGTCACAGAGCTCGTCTGCTGAAAGAACCTCAAGTGAATCTATTTTTCTTTTTTAGTGATTCAAAAGAACGTGTTACAAGACCATCTGTTTGCTGCATTGACTATCCAGTCAGCATCTATTTTCAAAACTACCTGTTTGGCAATAGATACCGCAAATACTCTCCTTGTTAATGTTGCACGTCAAAAGCAAAGATGAAGGCAGTTGATATTTCTGCTAAAACACCTAACTGAACATAGAAAAATTGAACTCTGAACTAGATGTGCAGCATTCAAAAGACATCATCCATAATGTCACCAACCTAAATGAGCTTTAAGTAGTGGTGGACTCAACACACTACGATGTGTGTTGCTTTTCTGGTGGCAACTAAAGTCAACTACAGAGATTACAGCTCACATTCAGAGTGTAGAAAGTCATTTGAAAAAATGAACCGTTTCACCTAAAACTATACGTGACATAATAGCAATTTCTAATATAACATCTGGAGTGGAGGGAAAAAAATTCTGAAGAATATCTTAAAACTACTCTCCCATTCTAATAATTAAAATTAAACTCTAATATCCAGTGACAGATAATGTCTTCTACTGAATGTATATAATGATATTAGAATATAGTACAGGAAGATATACTCCATATCCTACATATTTCACTAATGGCATATCTTAGAATCATTTATTTTCTGAAACACTAATATTACCATTTGAACTGCAGAGGTATTCACCTTCACTTAATTCACAAATATAGTGTTCTTTCTGTCTGCTTTATTCTGCTTGAACTATTGTCTTGATTTTAAATAACATATTTTGCATTGCTTACCATGGCATCTTTGCATCATAATTCACTATTCTGTACCCTTCAGACAAGTAGCAAAAATATGCAGTGGCAACTACACATGCAATATTGATGTTTTCTGTTTCTTACCTAAACTGTTCTCTGGGGAGTATACAACACAAGACTATTCTGTACAGTTGAACACATCGCTAAAAACAGACAAAACAACCCCAAACAAATATATCCTGGACCTTTAGGGCCAAAATTAAATTCTGTGAGGAATTTTTAAGCCAAACATATTTTGAAAAGTGAGTACATTCTGTCTCCTCTCCACGCTTCAAAGGTTTATCCTCTCTTTGCCCATTTTATTTATCAGTTCATCAAGTTCCTGCCCTATAGCCCTGAACAGTTCTAGTGCTAGAGCAGCACCCCAACTTCTGATGGTCAAGAAACAGGATTTAACTCTGTCTCCATGAGTCAGAACACACTTTAACTATACATTACAGTCTGTAGCCTCATAATACCACATTCAATAAAAGAATTAGAATAACTGTATCAGTGGGAAAAAATTATCAAATACAGTTAATCAATATTCAATTTTTGAGATATGGATTGAATCCTGCAAATATTTCCCATAGTATCAGAGAAAATGATAGGCAACATTGGCTATGTCTAAATTGGTAGATTCAAAATCATTACCCCAGACTTGTGCCTGTTCAATCTTCCTTCGCAGCTATACACTTCTTATAGCTCCCAGGGTGTGGTGCCGATCGGATTAGAATAGCTCTGCTACGTACCGTTCAGCACAACATATGTTTTGGGCTTTATTCTGCCTTCTACATGTTCTTGAAATTTCTATATATTCAGCTGTTCTCCCAACCAGAGAAAGTCTTCAGGATTAATAGGCTCTGTTACTCTAGAGAGCTTTCCTAATCTTTAAACACTTTACCCAAGGAAGTCTTGAAAGGTGATGGGGTACATCAAAACCATTTATGCAGTGAATCACACACAATGTGACCTTCTATTGCAATGTAAAAAATTGCAGCAAAGTGAAAATTTCGATTGTCCAACCACTTTGTAAAGAATTCTCTTCCACTCTTTACAGCTTGAATTTAATTTGCTTAAAAATATGCATAGTTGTTGTTCAACAGTTAGTCTAAATTGACACCACAGGCTCTGGGGAGTACAAATAAGATTTTCAAAAAGGTTAAGCTATCGCATTTAACAATAGCTGATTTATAACAACTCCCAGATGAAACATATTGAATTCCTGTAATCTTCAGTCTGTACTATAGGATATAATGACCTTGGTTTACAGCATTCTACCATGCCTATAGGAAACTGGAAATGGAAATACATTTCCTTGTTACTATTAGCTAAATGTTCACTACCTACATGTTTAAAAAAACCCACTTCTTACCTCCTTAAAAGATACTCCCACTGTGAAATGCACACCTCTCAGTCTCTAATTTTGGATTTCTTCCTTAACAAATGCCTGCAAGAACACATATAAATGAAATAACCTGTTCCTATGTAAACAGGTTTAAGAGATTTTGTGTTTTAAAATGATACAACATATTTTTGCAGATGGACATACTTTGAACATACATTTTTATTACTTATAGTATCATACAGCAATCAAGTTTGAGGGGTGATTTCTTTAAACCAGTTATTCAAACACATGCCAAGAGAATCAAATGTTCTCCCCATCATTGGAATATTTGTCCTGAAAACAGACACTCACAAGATCCCTTTCTTGTTTTTCATTGAAATATATTAAGAATACATAGCACTGGGTTGTTAATAGTTAATGCATTAGCTAGGGTTAATACTTTACAGTATATTTAGAATGCAACAGTTTGCCTAGCTATTCCCTCTTATTCATCCATTTTCCTACAAATACATACATTTTGAACATTGAATAGTTTGCTTCAGGGTTTCCTCATTCTGTGAATATTGCTCTTTTCTGGGGTAGGTGTTAGCCTAGACCAGCAATAGGTAAAAGGGAATGCAATCAAATAAGAAAGGAAGATAATGGCACTGAGGTCTGTCTAACACCACGAATATCCCAGTAATTGGTAGGAATGTAAGAATACAGCTATTTGAAAGGTAGTCCTTTCTGCTTCTCCTCTTGGTGTGACTTCTAAAGCACGTACACAAACGCAAGAACCCACAGGCACAACATTTGGTGGCAAGCCCACCACTCTGCGTCATACCCGGAGAAGCATATAAACTTTAACTATAGCATAAGACAGAAATATGCATTAAGGAAAATTTTGTAAAGTTAGTTTTGTTTAATAAAACAGAGGAAAAAAGTGGAAAGGAAAAGAGTGCAGCAACTCTGTCAGGACACACAGTCCCAGAACGGAGGGATCCTACCTTCCTTCACAACGTTTTCCCTAAGAGAAAACATTGTAAATCACAACTCCTTGACCTCAAAGAGCACCAACTTTTCCCAGGCCCTACACGTTGAAAAGATTGAAGTTGTACAGAACAAACTTTGCTTTTTACAAATCTCTACACACGAGTTATTATATATTTGTCAACCCAAAATAGCCTTTATCTGCCACATCTAGGTACAGAGGCTAGATCTGTGCGAGGTAGCTATCTCAACAACGTGTTTTGTTGATACATTTGCTGTCCTCTGAGAAACAGCTGTTTCAGCTTCTTTCACTGACACACGAGTGATGGGTCAAGGGGCACTACCGGGTTTCTCACTCTAAAAGCCAGTAATGCAGCCTGTGCCTTCAGCGGATGAAAGAGCTGCTGCAGGCGACTGCTAATTGCCCCCTGCTCTCACAGCACTGAAACTGTGAATGGGGAGAAAGACGTGGGCAAGGAGCCGGTAATCTGCAGCGAGCCTGTGACCTAGAATATTTAATCGGGAAGAGTGTGAAGGGGAGAGAATTCAAACAAATTGAGACAGATGGAGTTTCATTCTATTTCACAAAACAAATACGTTTGAAGAGAGTACAAAGGAGAAGCGAGGATGAAATACGCACAGTTATTTGACTGGCTTTCAATTGTCATATCCGAAGAAATTGATGGGAAACAGCTTAGTAACAAAAGCAAAGAACTCAAGCAGGAGTTCATGCGATTTGATCCCCACTGACACTATTGATCCACCCTGACCTTGGACAACTCATTATATTGTTGTATGTTCTGAAGGACAGTTACTAATAAGGGTAATGAATTTCTGTGACACATTTTGGAAAGCTTTATGAACCGATAGTGACTGGTTTTAAAACAGTAGCGAAAATGCAGTCTTAAAGAAAAATTCCTCAGGATTCAGACACAAGCAAATTCTTTCCCAATTATTATCTATTGTATTTTATCTTCCACAAATATACTGTTCTTCTATACCATGTGTCTGAGAAAAGACATATTCTTTCATTAATGTGCTCAAAATAGCTAAGAATTTTTTTCTGCTTTCTTTTTATTTCTACATTTCTATTTCTACTGCATCACCAGACAACTAGATTAATTCTATCAGTTAAAAAAAGGCTTCTTCTAATCCTAGCTCTTGTCTGAGTACACCTGGAAAAGTTTAAACTACATCTCTTCTGAACTACCTGACATTTTAAGTCCCTTCTGTGTGATCTTGTAGAAACAAGATTAATTCATCCTTTCTCCTTGATTGATTGTTTTTGTTTTGCTCTAAATATAATGCTTCACCAAATCTCATTAAGCATTTGATGAGACATCTCAACAGTTCCTTTCCCATTAATGACAATAGAGTTAAACACATTGCTTACTAGTTTAGCTAGTAAGGGCTTCAAAATGACCCACAAACCTCATTTGGCATACAGAGCTATAAAACACTGCCCAACATCACTAAAATTTATGGTCCATCTCCTTAAAAATCCCTGTATAAAAATCATTCAGCCCCGTCAGTGAAACCATTTCATTTTAATAACATTTAGGAATTACAGTGTAAGCTTTTTCATGAGTGCTCACTGTGCACGTGTAGAGGGAGAAGGGGCCATTCAGCTTTGTTCCGCCTGCGTCGCTCGTGCCTCTGTTCCACACACATTCTCAGTGGATTGTTTTATTCAGACCTTTCATATGCGTGGATCCTCTGGTAGAACAGATCCCAGCTGTCCTGAGCTTTGCTTTGCTACACAGCCTCTACTCTGCAAGAAGGAAAAGTTTCTGGTTAGATGTTTTGATGACAGGCAGTTTTTAAATTATTTTCTCTTTTGGCCATCTCCTGGAAATGCATCGTTTTTCTTCTTCTGTATAGCAGGTTTTCTGTGCATTGGTGGTAAGGAAACTCCTTTTTATTTATTTAATAAAAATAGTTTTAATACAGACTTAGGCTACAAGCATGACTGGTACTTGTCTTATCGTTGTCTTCTTCACGTATGTAAGCATAATCTTTAGGCAACGGGAGAGATGGTAAACTAGCAGTTCTCTAAAACTGTTACTTCCCTGAATTCTTATGTAAATTCTACAATATGTACTCATACAATTAGAGTATTTTTCATTAATAAATCCTTAACTTTCCTACAAGCGCAGTTCCTTCTAATTATGTATTTGTATTGCCCGTGCAATTCTGAACTAATTAGATTGCAGCTAGATTAATCTCTTTCATACTTGCTAAACTCAATAATTGTTCTTGCAACAATCAATACACATTTAATTAATAGGAAAATAATTGGTTTATTACATTAAAGTTACTTTCCCATGTTTTGCTGAGTGTTTGCATCGAAATGCCATTTTTCATCTTCTGCAGTAAATTTAAATTTAGAGATAAGGAAACTAACTCCTTAGGCCATTTTGCATGTTTTGAAATCAGCAGGATTTTTGAACATACATGAAATTAAAGAGTAGGCCAGGATATAAAACACTCCTCAGATGTAGTCAGTCCTTCCCCCCCTTCTCTAGCAATTCTGAAATCACTGTTACACTTAAGCTTAATTTGAGAGAAGTCTTAGTTTTCAAAAGATCTCAATTTCTACAGATTTATGAAACATGCAAAGATATTTTATCTGGCTTCTCTATCAAAGGAGTTGAATTACCAAGAGGAGCTATAAATTTTGTAACAGGTGAGAGAAAAATGTTACCTGTAGTTCACAGCATATTAAACACCATAGGGATCAGGCATGAGGCAAAAATCCACAGGAACTTAGATTTCACCAGCTTGCTTGCTCATGGAATTATTCTCAATATGGAAGCCATCAAGTATAGGGTTAGTATGTTTGTTTTTTTTTTTTTTTTTTGCAATAGAAAACAGAACACTAAGACCGCATTACACATCTACTGGGATTCCACAAATATTAACCATAAGAATTTTACTGCTGAAATCACAGACACCACATAAGCAGTAGATGGGCTCCAGTAGGCAGATGGTTGTAGGGACCCATAAAAGTTCCAAGCATAACAGCAACCTGAGGTAACACTACAATATCATTAAGAGGTCCAAAATTAACCTTGGTAAGGTTTGAAATGTGGTCATATATACTCATTTTTATCTACAAGGAAAGCAGCTGGGAACAGGAATTAGGAAACTGCAGTTTCATGAGCTCTCCCTAGATTAGTTTCTGGAGCTTGTAGGTACACCCTTAGACAGGCTACTGTTTCTGGCAGAAATGAGGTCACCATCATTACTTAATATTGAAAATGCAGAAGAATAATGATACTAGTGAAAATTCTAGACACTTCAACACGTAAATAACAGATAATTCCATTTTTAAAGGCATTTGATGTTATGAATCAATAACATGCGGTTACTATGTAAACTTGGCACTGTTTGTCATCCTCCGTTGACTTTTCAGAGAGGAGACAAGCTGAGTCTTCCTCAGTCTCTTTCTCAGCCACCAAATCTCACTGTCCATCTTTGTCTCTTCTATAACTCTACCAAGGTCTCTAGCGTGTTTTCGTTTCTTGGATTCAGTTTCTCACATTGTGTCCCTGAATCTTCCATAATTAATTCAGACTCATCTACTCCCTACAGCATGACAGAAAGATATATATACCTTGAAAGGGTATACTAATTTAAAAACCTATGTAAGAGATTATTTCAGTATTTCTTGGTACTTAAAACAATCCATTCAAAGAAAAACTGTAATGGAAATGTATTTTAAAGTTTTACTCAAGGTAATATAAATTACTGTTGACCCTTAACTCACCAATTTTCAGCACAAGTTTTCCAAATGAGCAGCCAGAAAGGAGGACAATTTGCTTTTTCCAAAATAAATTATTTCTAGACATGCCTTCCTAAAATATATTTAGTCTTTATGACTTTTTGTTCTAGTTTAGGATGAAGTGATCAATAAGTACATATCATTCCAGGAAGAGATTCATCAGCCAGCTCTATGAATCCAGACATTTTGAAAACTGTTGTTCAAAGTTGCCTTAAATTTCAGTGAAAATGAAACTGGAATAGGTATATGGGGAATCAAGTTGAATGATACAGGTACTTCAAGTGCTGGAGAAATATGTTGAAGTTTAAATGAACTCTTTTTCTCTTAGTAGCAACAGCTGGTGTAAAAGTTAATGCTCTGATCAGTTCCATAGGCTTTCTGCTAGCATATTCCATAGAGAATAGTATCTTTAAATACAAATGAAACAGGCTGCATTCTTGTCTTTTGCATTATTTACATAAAAATAAAATTAGTCCTTGTTTTTTTCTTTGTTCTGCTACATTTTAAAATGGTAGCATTTTTCATTGGCAAGAAACACGCTCACATAACCAAGAGATGTGATGACTTGGATCAAGTGACTGTTAAGAGGCACACCACTGCATCAGGCCACGTGATGGGAAAACATGCATTTTAGAGGTATGAGATTAAGATACTCTTAGTATAGGATTAGAGAGTCCTTTGGTTCTTATGACAGAAAGATCAGAAGAGAGGCTGTGGCGAGGAAGAAGAGTTACGTTAAATAAAGGTCCCTGATACTAGGCTCACATTTCCCAGCGCTGTGAAACACTTCTGCGTCTCCTCAAAGGATGTGGATCAACTTCCCAACCACTTCTACCAGCACTCAGTATTCTGGGGAAAGGAGAGAGGCTGTGAACATGGAAGAATGTCCTTTGATATGCAGGTGTTTTGAACCATTCAGCTAGACAATAACTTTGATTGCATATATATATGTACACACACACATATAACACTATACTAACTTTTTAGCTTTCTAATATCTCTGTTTCTGCAATTCCTCTTCTTGCTGAGATATTCCTATTCACTTGCTAAATAGCCTAAAATAAGAAGAAAATCAACTTACTTTCAGAAGCTTCTGGACATCCATATTTTCACATGGGAGAGGAATTTTGATTTTATGCTCTCTGCAACAGGTCAGTCAGTTTTCGTAATGCACAGTGATGTATTCATCCAGGTTTCTTCTCTTTGGAACTGAAGGTCCAAAGATTGGACCTATATATTGCTGCTATAGTCAATTCTCAACTGTTCCCACTAACTAAAAAAGTAGGCATTAGCTAAAAAGAATCTGCAGGTGGTAATTGCCACGAGGTGCTAGAAAGACGTTGTTTTCCCTAATAATCTTATTTACTATAGCTAAAATTCTTAACTGTTTTTATTTAAACTTTTTGGATTGAATTAAGAATTAGGAGTATTCTTTATAAGAAAGGATGCAGCTTTGAAGGCCTCCCTTCCTGCATTTTTATACTCCATTTTTATCTTCTCATATATACACATTTTTCCCGAGATTTACCTAACGCTTATTTAAAATACCTCCATTTATTATTCCTTGATGATTTATCAATGGATTAATTAAATGCCCTCTGTTATCATGAGCCCACAGGTAATGCCATTCAATGTACTTATATTATGAAATATTAATAATTATATACAGTATATTTTCTAGGCACTCACTTTAACAAAGTAAACATTATGCGCTAATGTAAACCTCTTTAAACTCACTGATTATCTAGTGACTATTCCTTGAATTAATGAAGCTTGCATCAATTTTTTTTCTTATTCTTGGTTTTCTTCTTACACCTACTAAAGATTTGTTTCTTCCATATTTCTGAAGCTGCTTATAGGCAGTACTATTCAACAGCAACAATGATATTGAACAGCTCCAAAGAAAAACTCACTTAGCCTAAGATTTTATAGATTGTGATCAGTTATGTGTAATATTAGAGAGCTCACATGTAGAGAAATGTCCTCAATGACTGCAACTATAACTTTGTATACCCTTCAATAGCTCATTATATTCTGTACAGTTGTGCAAGAACTTAGTCATTATCAGAAAGGAAATAGAAATATAACCCCTGAAGTATTTATCTTTTATTAAAAAACAGTGACAACATCATCTTACTTTCTTCAGAATTCATCACTTTCCTTGGACATCTGATAAAGGATGTTAAAACGTATTCAGTTGCCCGGTGATAGAATGTTTTATTAATAAAGGCAGTCTTTAGATGCTCAGCTTTAAATATTAGTGTTGTCATCTGTGTACAGCATTCTTCCACATGCAGCGAAGTTTAGAAATGCTCAAATTTGAAGAAATTCGAGTAGATATATTTTAACAATAACTGGTATTTAGACTTACAGATTCCACTCTGCAATAACTATATAATTAAAAAAAAAAAAACCCACCAAACCTGAATATATTCCTATTTTGAAGGCAGAGAAATTAAAGCAGAAACATTATGTTCAAGGCCAGACCTTTTCAATAGTGTCTAGGGTTCTACATCTCACAGATTTAAAAAGACAGGTACAATCACTTGTATGGTAAACAAAATGGTGTTTCTTACCTCAGGAAATTATTAAATGCTGGTTGTCTCATAAATTAAGTGTGGTGGAAGACGTAAATGGATTAGATTCTTTTGTGGCGTATAGTTCTTATTTACTTTGGTATTGATTTTACACCAACTCAGGATATGACAAAATGCTTTTAAAATAATACATTACAGTTCAACTGTCAAAATGTGTTCTTTTAAACAAAATAACATTTCATTTTGAACAGATGGACAAAGCTGTCTTTTATGTGGAACAAAAGAAAAACTTCAATTAAAATGTTCAGAACTGCAGGCACCAACAAGTAAAGGGAAGCTTAAAGCTGTTTAGTTTTATCTCAGAAGGCATTCATTCTCCAGCAGCTCAGTTCTCGCTGGTATTCCAGAAACAAATTGTCTCACCTTGGTTTCAGTGGAATGGTACCTTTCTAATTCATACAGGAACAGTGATTATTTCCCCCTACCATCTAAGGGTTTTAAAATGAATAACCCAATTATCCAGAATTATAGGGTAACTTGGTCTACGAGCTTTCATTCAGCTTGAAAACAAACAAACAAAAAAGCACACAGGAAAAAAAAGCAGTGAGGGGGCATGGAATGAATCTGCAGTCATGCACAACTTAAAACCAAAAGAGAGGCAAAACTTATGCCTTTCCTTACCTCAGGGGATAGGAGAAAGAATTGCTGTATGATTGGATATCTTTTCATGCAGTTATTTGGAATCCTTTGAACCACTGCAGGTAAACAAAAACGTTTAGAAATGCAGTTTATGTTAATATTTTGCATGACTATAGGTACCTACAAAGTCCTCGCATGTTAGGGTCACAGCAAATAATTTAGCTAATAGAAGGACCAACTAATTTAAGAACTAGGATAAATATTTCCTAGGATGACCCCAAAACTGGCACCTCCTGGCAACAAGAATTACTCATTGATGCATTCATCCTCAGAACATGCAGCAGCAAATCCACAGTGTTCTGCCAGGTCCAAAAGATGAACCCAAGAGGAGGAAGGGAAAGGATGGCAGTTTGTATATGCATGACCTAACTCTGGCTTCCACTGCAAAACCTTCAATAACCTCTCAGCAAGGCTTCTTATCCTTTAGCTCAGTGCCACCATAATACAATCAACTCAGAATTATTTTGGTTCAGAAGCCAGCTCACATCAGCCTGCAATGCGTAGTATAAACATGGTCTTTGTTCCCCAAAGTCCAATTAAGTCTCCCAAGCATTACAAAAGAACACAGGAGCTGAAATGAGAATGGTATTTTTAAGCACTATCTTTATTCCTCTCCCAGTCTTTAAACATAAACAGTTATTTTCAAAGGGTGAATCCTAGCCTCCCTCCCAAGAAATATCTGTAAAAAAAAAAAAAAAAAAGGACTGAGGAATGTGGTGGCATGGGCTGTGTAGATATTAGAGTGTTTTTAAGGTGTTAACAGAGTTTTTACGGAAAAATGATTAGTTTCTCTCTCTGTCCCTCTTTGCTGTCTACTAACAGGTGGGATTCACCAGAAAAAGATTTTTCATTTGTTGGCATTTTAACAAATTGCAATTTCAAGTCTATTAATTAACACATTAAAGTAGAAAAAATAAAATAGCTGTCATGGGAACAACCACATTTCATTATTTATGTAAAACCAGCACTTTATAAATATTGGATTGCAGCGATACGTCCCCATATGTCAAGGTTTTTGTTCATCCAAATAGTCACTAATTATTACTAGAATTAGTTGTGATCTATTTTGATCCTAAAAAGAAACAAGGTAATTAATGCCAACAATTCCGCAAATTAATTCCAATGGGATTGATTTACCATAGTGGCTGTAATTTTCAGCCTTAGATCACAATATCAGCTGCAAAAACAGGAATTCATCAACTTGAAGGATTGTTTAGTTTCCCAGTTATTTTATTCCTGTTTCCCAAACATTCAACAGAGTCAATGATGAAGCAACACTTCTAGTGACCACTGTTCGGTTTCCACAAGCTGTCTTTGCCAACCGGCACTGATCTAGATTTGCTACCACCAAAGTATGTCCCAGGGTCCAGACACCAAAGCTTGTCCAGAGAATTTCCTCTGTTATAGAAGAGGAGATTTAGGAATCTGTAGGCACCAGTATTTTTAATTTAGAGTTCATAACTGCCTCAATGCTGTCAGGAGATGCCCAGAAACCTTCAGCCTGAGCAGCTTGGCACCCATCCCATGCCTTTCAAGACATGAAAGGCCATGGGCTGCACATTCTTCTGCCTACCCCACCTGCAACACCTGTGCCAGCAAGCACTCACCCCTGAAACAACATTCCCCTTTAGGCAACAGCTAGAACAGCGTCTCATCTGGAATTAATTAATTTCTCTCTTCAAGGAGATTCAAACATTTGCTCCTCCCCTTTTCCATCTGCTCTATGAAGCAACACCTCGTTATGAAATACATAAACAGTAACGGGCTGACACAGATCGAGTAGGACATTTCTGCTGTGTCAGGCAAGCAACCACAGTAGGAGGTTAGGTGGTTGCATTCATTTTCTTTCGGTGCAAAGATTAGGAACAGTTCACATGCTCAGATACAGGAATAACTAGGTCCTACTTCTCGGACAAAAGGTGATCTCCTTGCACGCTGCTGTAGTAACACATCTTAGCACCAGCTACCTTGCAGTTAGCTCCGGTATCTTTAGCCTGGCACTGAGTTGCAAGGTGTAATGGATATGCACTTAAGTTCCTCCAGAAACAATAGATACTGAACTCCAAGTCTTTATATACCTAAAAGTTACTTACAATGAAATAATTTCTTTCCTTGGAAGACCTATCAGTGTGTCAAACTGTTCAGTCCTGTTATTGCTACAAAATAGCTGAAAAGCATTCTTATATAATGTTAGTAATACACACATTTATCAAGCTGCACATCAATATCCAGGGCACAATGGCCATTATAGTACAAGAATACAGTAAGGAGTAACTACAATAAAACACAGGCTACATATAAAACAAGAAGAATATGCAAAATAATATTTATAATTTTCAGATTTCCAGTTACAGCTATTTTATAGCTAAACTCCAGGGATAAAATAATTGATCCCTTCAGAACTATTCAGACAACTATGAACTATGTCTGAACTGACACTTCAGTATCAGATTTTTTTTTAATTATTTTTTAAAATATATAGTAATTAATTGTCTGATTCCACAAGTTTATTGTCTGATCCTAAACCTGAAAAATCAGAGTCCTGGTAGCTGAAGAAAACTGAATGTCACTGCCTAGTACTTGGCTTCCCTTTCTATCTTCACATCAGTTGAAGAGAGAGAAAAAAAATGTATACTTTTGTAGTATCATTAAGAGTTGACTGTTTTGCAGATAACAGCAGAAAAGGGTTTGGTTTCTCCCTCCCATTTCCATTTCCATTCTCTGTAACTAAAGCACATGCTTTTATCTACATCCAAACTGTTTCCCAATTGTTAGAAAACGCAGGGAAGATTTTCAAATTCTGCTCATCTTCCTTAATTAAGCTTGTCAAACCTAGATGAACATCCCTATGGGAAACAGGCATGGCTTTATACGAGGTTAGCATTCTTTTAACCTCCTTCAGAGCTAGTCATGTTCCTACTACTGGCCTCCACAATTTGAACGAGGTCTTACTAGCATTGATCGATTACTCCAGCAAACCCCCTTTTAGTTAAAGCCATTTGAAAGACACCCAAGGGTTGAAATAGCATTAAAACAGAGATCTATTTATTTATTGCCAGGCAGGAACTCCCTCAGAAAGAAGTAAATCAAAGATACCTCACACAGTCTTAGGAAAGATGAAAAAACAATGGGAATGACAAATTTTCCATGGCACTTGAATCAAGAAAAACACCCATTTGAAACAGAAAAACAAAGTAGGTTATTTACAAATGGTCACTTCAGGATGCTTGCAGAAAAATGAAAGAGTTAGGACATAAGTGTATTTGTAAGAGTGACTGTCCTAGAACCTGCATTTAGGCTCTACTTAAGAAAATGCTTAAATACACTTGCTTAACTTACATGATATGCACTTGTGGGACAAAAATCATAGTCTAATGCAAAACACTACTACTGTGGAATGAGAAGCTAAATCAAAATAATCCTCTCCTTTCTTAAACAAGACAGAATAATTACCACAGTTAATTAGTTTAGGTTTAGCGAAAATAGTGTTAACTTGACGCAATCTGAATTTTAGGAGCACACTCTTAAACAGCGAACTTGTATAACTAATATTATCCAGACATTGCAGCAAAATACAGTATAATTGGTGGGTTTCAGCTAGGCCACATAGTACTTCTCAGCAAGACTGTTATGCTAGCTAAGCTCCCTGTAAAGTCATTGAAGTCTTTACATTGATTTCAGGGGGAGATGAAATGGATCCATCTATAATAGCTTTGACCTTTTATAATGTTTGGAGTCAATATTGCACTAGAATAATACACAACCAAAGAATATAACATTTTTCTAACACAGAAGGTAATGTTCCTGAATGAAAATGTAAATATGAAATCCTTCTGCCCTCAGAGGTAACAGTAAGAATTCTCTCTTGCACAAGACTGGACATACTCAGGAAGGAAATCAAAGCCGTAGGTCTGCCATAGCTTACAGGGGCTGTAAGGACAGCATGCTATACATACATCAGTGTCTGTAGCCAGTCTCATACAACTGACTAACTTTGTATCCATCTGCCTCCGGTTCAATGAGCAGGTCAGCGCATGACTCAGAGGCTGAGCCTGGTTTCTATAACAAATCAACTTACCAGCTCTGTCACAGCCTCTAAACATGGCACTGTTAAACCTCAGACTAAGCATAGTAACTATTTCAAAACATCAGCATTTTCTTTCAGATGGAGACCTTAGTTTTCAGTTGCTCTATACATATGTTTAAAAAAAGTTTCGCCTTAAGTAGAAAAAGGACTAATTTTTAGAGAAGAAAATAAAGTTTCAGTAGCAGACACTCAGCCCTGAACACGTCTCAAAGTTTTGTAAAAAGCTTCAGTTTCACAAACTGATTTAGGTGAAAAGAAAAACCCTATAAAATTGTAAAAATTAAACCTGAGCTGATGAACTTATAGCAATGCTGCTGTCAACATCAAAGATGGTACTTATACCAGGTGCACAGCACAGTTAGTGTACTTGACTGTGCATAGTAACCCAATGCCACTGTTTGCTGTGCTCCCTGAAAGGCTGCAGCTGGGCAGAAGATGCCTTTCACTGGGTACCACCTGGAAACACATAGCTCTTGCTCCTTCCCCAAATGCAACCAAGCATCTGCTCCCGTACACCACCGACCCAAGGAAATAAAAGGGGTCAGGAAGGAAAGGCAGGGAGAGACAAGAGAAGTGTCTAAAGATAAAACAGGGACCAAAAGCCTTATGAGACGAGCAAGGGACAAAAAAGGAATGCAAATTTCCCATAAACTTCATGGGCTTGCAGATGTCACAACCATCTCATCACATTAAAAGAAAAATTCTGTTGAGACAATACATTTAAAGTGTCATTATGAAATGAAACAATGACTGTGACACAGTCTAGAGACCTGCTCCTGGTTTACAAGATTACTGCAACAAGTCTACTGGGATAGACTTATGTGAACTATTAAGTTTAACATCAAAACTAGTTTAAAGCGATATAGAAGTATGCAAACCTAGAAAATAAAAACTCTACAGCTATTTGCTATGACGTCCAAAACCTTTTTAACTACTTTTTGCCCTTTTATTTATCAAGACAAATGTCCATCCTGTGATGATACTAAATATTATTTGCTGTTCAGTCTAACTAGAAAATAATTTTTCATCTATAATGAACGGATACCATTCATACCTATCATGCTTCACCATTACGGTTCCACCATTGTCAGCGGAATTAAAGAAAGGTTAGTTATTCCATTCTTAGAGTCAAAAATCTCTTCCCAGCCTGATTATAGTTGGCATTGGCATTATGGAGAACATCACATGAGCTAATACAACAACGGGTTTGCTCTGCAGCAATCAGACTTCCAAAGTCTTCACTTCTCACCCCCGCCAAGATATGTGCCTGTTGGAGACTGCTGCAGCCGAGACAGAGCTCTGACACAGCGCAGATCAGACAGGTGAGATTGGGCACAAAACAACACTACGCAGCTTGGAAGAAATGTTACAAAAGGATTTGTTTTCTTTTGCTTTGTGTTAGTTTTACTGTGTCAAACTAATGATATACAATACAATGAAGTGTTATTTTATTCATGAAGCAAAAAATGAAAAACAGCTGAAGAAAAGGAACATCAGCCTTTACCCAACAAAAACATCACGCTTTGTAAACAGATCCCTCAGAAGCAAAATACGTATATATATCACTCTATATGGAAAAAAGCTTACCTAGAAAATGCCAAGTTCTCTAGAAACCTAGGTGTGTAAAGGAAAGTCATAGTGTTGGCACCTTCTTCAGTCCAGTGAAGGTCTCCTTAACAAAGGTCTGGTTCTCAGATGTAGAATTGTACTGGACCTAAGAAAAAGATCCACAGAAAAAAATCTGCGAGTAAGGAAAATCTAACAGTAGGTACATTTTTAAAATTAATAAATAAATGCTTTCTGCACTCTCTTAAGGAAAAGCAAGGCGATAGGGCTCCCATGACAGTTCTAGAAACAGTTGTCAGTTGTAAGAAAGAAATTTTGACCTCCCCAAACAAATTACTGGCAGTTCCTAGAAGAATTAATAGTTACATTTTGCAGTTACATGATCATCTTGCATTTCTTCATCTGTGCCCAAGATAAAAGGATTATTTGAAATGTCAAGCATAAATAGCTTTGCCTTTATTTACATTCTCACCAAAATCATCTGAAAAGAGCATGGGAAGAGTGAAACTGCAAACTGGAAGAAAAATGCCTTAGAACAATATAATGGAATTGTTAAATTCTGATCATTTTGAACTGGGCCATAGCTCTTAGAATCACAGAACAAGAGTATTTATTAGTAAGTGTTCTGGATCTTATTCTGTCTCAAATCATTAGAAGATTTGTTAAACTTGGCTTGTTGGTTGAATAAAGTAACCACAAGGGGCATAAATAAGCAGTTAGATCCTAGGACAGCATGCAGGATTGTAAATTTCTAATAATCTTTCCATTTTTCAACTGAAAAATTAATATCTGGAAGTCATAAATAAGCATGAAATGCCCTCTGTTGTTGTTTTTTGCTTTGAGGAGTGGGGTTCTTTTGGTTGTTTTGTTTTAATATAATTTGCTTTAGCAATTCAGCCCCACCCTTTCATAGCTGCAAAACAAAGATTCTGAAAAAAACTTGTTTATATACCTTAGCATGCAGTTGCCTAGGGTTTTTTTTTGCCAGGTTTCAAGTAAGAATTACTTTCTTTTTCTGTAAAGCTAATCTTCCAATTCTACTTGCAAAAGACCAAGGTATTTTAAAAGCAATAACGTACAAAATTGAACTCACCTGAGGTTGTTTTCATCTTGAAATGTTACCCTCTGCTGTATCTGTGTCTATTTTTGATACTTCCACTTTTATCATCTTCAGTATTAGGAACCAGTTTTGGAGATAGGAGGTTCTTTTTCTACTTCATTCATGAACCTAACTACATGAGTCAGCTCACTCATACTGGGGGAGTCTCATCCCACTACATTTACTGGATGTCTACATGTGACTAGCAGAAAAATATTTGTTTTTAATGCACACTAAACAGAAGCAATAATTCAGATAAAGACAAGGAGAGAAAACACGGAAAAATACTTATTTGAGCTGTTGTCATCTTATACTCTGAAATATCATTTTCTTTAGAGGCATAATTATTACCAGGGCTTTGTTTACAAAGACAGCTTCTGTCTCAGTTTAAAATCTGCTTAGAGATAGTGAGAAAGTGAAAGATAAATTAAAAAAATACATTAACCAGAATACTGCTTCTTACTATTGAAACATATTTCTGGGATAAAGAGCACTGGGGAGACAATTTGAAGTTACTTGTACCCAGTTTAGGATTATTATTACTAGCCAAAGATTACAATAAGAGGAATCCCAAATTGTTTTCTAGTTCCTAGTGTTTAACCCTATAATCACAGGAATTAATGGTGGCAGTGGTAACTGCAAAACCTTTGAAACATTAGCATTTAATAGAAACAATGACCTTAAGACCAGAACATTTTCTGGGCATTAGTGCCAGAGAGCCACATCTAATTAAATTAAAGCAAGCCCCAATCCAATTAACTATGATTTATAGACTTTAATGTACCTATTTTGCATATTTGTATTTTATATATTACTGTATTTCAGCAATTTTTTTTCACTTTCCCCTGCATATAAATTCTTTTGACATCAGCAGAAACAAAATTCTTAATGCCCCAATGCTCATGTGCTTTTTTACATTGCAATTTAAAGGAACAGAACTTAAACCCAGTGGTGTGAAATTACTGTAATTTAATACAACAGAAAACCATTCCCCTTTTTAAAAACTGGGTTTTGTGTGCATTTAGATTTGGTTTGGGGATCAGAGCTTGAATAGACACATGGTCACAGAGCACCAAAAACAGTGCAGAGTTTTCCAAGAAATAATTCACTGTTTTTCAGCCTACAAGCAACAGTATTAATGGATTTTGAATTTGAAATATTAGCATATTTCTTTACACTTCTTTGAGAAACAAAGGATTGCTTTACCTTTATACAAGATCAGGCCTAAAATTTCAGTCTGAGGTTTGGGGTTGTGTTTTTTGGTTTTGTTTTTTGGGGTTTTTTTTTTGTTTGTTTGTTTTCATTTCATATTTTGAGTTTTTAGGAAACATAAGATTTTCACAATTAGGCATCTTTAGCAAAGACAGATGGATGCTAAAAAAGGTTAATAACTTAGAAGAACTTACCAACAGAATATTATAGCAGTAAAGAATGTCCCTATGGATAACTCTGACAACCTGTTAAATTTGTATTACTTATTATAATTACAAGATTTGGAAAAGAAAAGCAAAAAAAAAAAAGAGAAGAAAAACAGTCATGTCTCTGTGCCTTCATAAATTCCTCAGCTGATCAGAGCAGTATTCTTTTCTTTAATAAAGCAGGAAGTTGGGAGGGGGGGTGTTTTAGAAAACATGATCTGTTGATTTACAAAGTTTACATGGGAAAGTTACATCAGTTTCACAAATTTTTAATGCAAAAATTTTGTGAAGTTCAGGGAAGACACTTTTTTGGTAAAATTCATAACAATAGTACACAGTCTAAACCCTGGAAGAAGAGCAGATGTTCCAGTTTTTACTCTAAACTATCAATATTCAGTGTTGAGTTAGCATCTCAAGTCTTGCAGGAAGACTATACAAATACTTCAATATTCACTGAACCAACAAGAAAAGAGCTGAGTTCATAAACCCAGTGGTTATATTATTCACTTAGGTTGTGGAAGAAGCAATCCTTCGTCTGGACCGCCTACAGTCATGCAGAATACGGAATTATTATTTGACACTTCCACATCATAGGTGACTGCCTAGATTATCAGGAAAATGATCTAAAGTGTGTGTCTCATTTTTCTAATTTCAACATTGAAATATTTTGAATGTGCTGAAGACAACAGGTTTTATGGAGTGGAAAGATCTAGTTCAAAATTTTCAGAGGTTCCTCCTCCCCTTATTTAAATCTATAATTAGTGAGCAGAGTTCTATTGTCAAAAACTGAGTTCTCGGTTTTAAACACACAACTAGAGAGCAGAAGATTCATAATGTATTTCTCTTGTACCTTCGTTAATACAGCAGCAGGATTGATAAAATCCATGATCAAAACAAGAAAAGGGTAAGGGGAAAATAACTGGTTTCATAACAAAATGCACTTAAGCTAAACCCATAAGAAGTCCTATTTTTACTGGGATTTATTTATTTATTTACTAACTTTTGATAAAATTTTGGAGATTAGGACTGATTTTTTTTTTTTTCCCCCAGGATTATATGTACAGCTATCTCACAAAACTAGCCAGAACTCTTAATATGAAAAATAAGTACTCCACAAACATACCTAAAATACATACATGTCAAGCCTTTGGCAAAAAAATAATAATGACCTCTTCCATGAAGTGGGAATACAAGAAAAAGGATCACAGAAAGAAAGAAAACATAAGGAAAAGATGTATAAGGAAAGGAAAACCACTATAAAAAATAGAAACTCTGGCCACACTATCATGTACAACTATAAAAAGCCACCAAAAGCTTTAGTATTCTTAAAGCGCCCTTGCATTATTTTGCAAAATTGAATTAAATAAAACTATAAAATAGATGTTAACAACTATAAGACTTGCGCACTCTGTTTTTTGGTATATTGTTATTTTTACATCATAAAAATGCTGTTAGTAAAGCTGAAATAAATCAGGCAAGGTTTTTGGTCACTTTTCTGGATGTGACTTAGACAATCATGCATAGACCGTATGTCTATGTGACACCTGTCACACATCTGTACTCTCAGTATAGCCAGTACAATGTCTGTCATGAAGCAACATCACAAACTAAGAAGCCAGCAAGCAAATCACCATTCAGTAGTGTTACGTCCGCTGAATTTTTTGGGCATTAATATCCTGTTTCTCTATATTTCCTCTTAGTAATTAGGACTTTAAAAAGGAAGTCTAATTTACTAATTTTTAAAAGGTACAAGTAGTTTATTGGCAGAAAGGACTCGCAGCCAAACTAAATGGAAAATCCTGCTTCACATTCTGTTAGTATCAAAGGAAAATAATCAACTGATATTGCTATGAACAGTACTGGACTTTTAGAAGAGTTTAGAAGTGTTTCCAGATACTGGTATCTTCAAGTAATACAACAAATCAGCAATTGTCACATTAAATATATAGGTACAAAGATTTTTTTTTTTTTTTTTAGACTCATCTTATACTATTGTTCTTCAGGTATTGGAACAATGACATAATAAATGTCAGGTAGGAAATATTCTGTCAACTAATTGTGTGATTTTATATCTACTCTAGCTGTACAGACAGCCATAAGAGAGACTAAGACTATGAAAGAGGGAAGAAATAGAAGGT
>NW_010522488.1:0-23446 GCF_000687285.1 Phaethon lepturus
TTAGTAAATACATATATATTTTTATATATATAAATATAAAAATATATTTTAAGGAACTATATACATAAAAGATTTAATACATGCAATCTTACTTAAAAAAGGTATATTTATATACCTGGCCTGATAGTTGCCTGTTGGATAAGTCTTCCTTCTTAAAAAAAAAAAAAAGAAAAAAGAATAAAGAACAATTTACTCTCTCTAGCTGATGCTCAGCTATCATCTTCTCCAGGAGCTGTATGTAGCAGCCAACTTAGCCACAGCTAAAGAGGTAATTACTCTCGCCGTTACTGTTTTCTGGATGTTTGTGTGTGTGTTTTCTCTCCCTGGCTGCAGATTCCAGCAAGATCTTAGAAGAGGGAGTTTGCCCAAGTACATGGACACTACACCTACAAAATGAAACACTGCCCACAGTAGATGGTTTAGTAGTAGTAAATAGAATAAGCAAGTTACACTAGGAGGCAATGGAATATAGATGTTGCAGACTAGCAGATGTGCTGCTTTTAGTATACTGATGACCTCTCAACAAAATACCAAGAAAAGGAGAGCTCTTTATTCACTTTTTCTATGTGTTAACTTCTGTTCATTAATCTAACTTGAAATTGAAGAACGACAAATATAAGTATCCCAAAAGATGTCTATGGATGGCACAACAGAAAGTTTCTCACCTGCTGAAGAAATGATTACGTTCAATGATTAAATCTGCAATGCGTCTGTACTGCATACCAGTGATCTGTGCAATGTGAGATTGCTCTCCAGGCAGGAGTTCTCCTCTGCAGATCACCTCCACCATTCATAAGGGTGACTTAACCAATTAGTAGGTAGTTTTCCTTTACAACACAGGTCCAAGTCCTGGGTTTGTAACACAGCAGTCCAAAAATTACACCAAAGAGAGAGTGTGGGAGAAACACTTTATCAAAGCCTTCTGTTTTACAGTTTTTATCCCTTATGAATCTGGTTTCTTTGTTCAGATAGAACTAAATACTTGGAAAAACAAAATGTATATGGAGTGATCTAACAATCACAAGCAAAGTTCTCCAAACTCTTTCTTAACCCTTTCCCACCATCTAAATGGTAGCAGACAAGCAGCAGATGATAAAATCCTTGTCTTTCATTCTAATGCACAGTTCCTTATGACAAATCGTTGTCACCCGAGTCTTGCAGTGATGCTGGAATTGGTGCTGCACTACTGGTAAGCCTGTTTCTTATTGTCATCCTTTTTCTTCAGCATTTATTTTTCAGTATTGCTCATGTACAATATGTTTCCAGTTAACAGGGAAAAAAAAAAAAAGAAACCTATTCCTTTTTTTTTCTTAGGTCATTGACTCTTTGTAGTGGGAAAACTCACTATCGTAAGACTTTGCCAGTAAATCAGGCCAACAGATTTTGTAAAGCCAAATGCTTGGAAACATGGTCAGCTGACTAAGGCATTGGGCTGTGACTCAGGAGATCTGGATTCAGTTCCTGGCACTCACTGCATCACCTTGGACAAATCACTTTAATGCTTTTACCCTTGCAATTCCAAATGTGGAAAAAGAATCTTAGTAACATTTTTTTTACCCTCTCCCTCCCTCCCTCCCTCCACCATGGACCACCAGTGCATCTTAATAGCTGTACACAGCTGAGAGAATGAGTTTTGTGTTCAGCATGAAGCTCCCTGGCATCACCTGAAATGAAATATGTATGTAAGAAATTTTCCTTTGCAGGTACGCTGAGGCCGTCCTATAAATAAACAAATCGTGAAGAAAAAAACGAAGCTGTCCTTCAGAAAACCAGCTATGTGCCCTCCCGTATTTCCATCAATGCCCCTCTGGCAGTGAGAGACATGTGTTTTTAGCAGTGGCAGCGATGGAGCTGCTGCTAGCTGCTTTTGCTGCCAAAGCACCTGCGACGCCAGCGTTCGGGGGTGCCATGCAGACCCCCACCGCACGTGACTCCCTGCTCCTGAGGGTGCTCTGTTTAGGACCGGGCTCCAGCGCAGCAATATTTCCTGTGCGTGTTTCGACAGCCATTTGTGGATATGCTTCTTTCCAAATTGTCAGCAGTGGGAAGCAAAGGAATCATTTCCCAACCTCTGATCTCCCAAGTATTCTTAATGGGCATGTATCCAGACATTTTCATTAATGTAAGTAGCAGCTAACTAAACTGGCTAATAAGTTGTCTCTGTTTTTCACTCATTTTCAATCAACATAACTAATCAACGTGCCAGAGAATGCAAAATACTGTACAAGCCCTTGAGAGGAGAAGCATTTTTAATCATTGCGATTGTTCATCTGTTGATAAAAAAGTATCTTAAAATTAATATAATGATAGATTGTGATGCTGAATCTTTAATAGCGTATGGAAGGCACATCCAGTACAGCACGGAAAAGGGCGTTGTGGGATATGCTCTGAATGACAAATGTACTGACAGGAAAATACAGGGGTTCAAGGCACAGTGATGGACATTTTAATATGCTATTTAGTTAGAAAGGAGAGATGAACAGAGGTCAAAATTCAAACTGAGTTGAAAATGTCTATGAATAGGTGACAGTAATAAAGAGAAATAACATAGCTAATAATGTTTGGCATCTGTATCCTTTTGAGTTTATCAGGCACTTTATAAATCTGAATTAATAAAGACAAACCAGATCATAAGAAGATTAATATTATAATTCACATTTTACATATGGAGCAGCTGACACATAGAGAAATTAAAACCAATATTACTAAAAGACACTTGCTTTAAAAAGTCATTCCGATGCTCAAAAACCTGTCTATCCTTCACTGAGAAGTCAAGACCCCTAGAAAGAGAATCAATTTTAGAGGTCTTAGCTCTTAAAAAATATAATTACCCATATGTATGCAGCAAGTCTTTGCAAAATTGGTAATGGAAACCACAATGAGTCCACCATATTAGGCTTCCTGGGCTCAATTTGTCTAAGTCAGTCACCATAGACATCCTTTAGAGCTAAGGAATTTTCATTAGTACTGCCAATGGAGTCTAAGGTGTGATTCATCACATCCTAAAGTGGCTGTTTTAAACAGGCCAGCTGAATTACACCTTAAAAATGCATACTTCTCCGCATTAATTATAAAGAAAACCTGGCATGAGTAGAACATCTGTAGATGCTCCAGTTCTGGAGCTCTGAAAATGCTCAGTGTCAATGGGTTGCTTTTATAACTGCCTTAAGTACAAAGGTGGTAGCAGATAAAGCCTATGCACATAGAGACATTTCTGTTTTCTAAAACTTATTCTGATAATAAATTCCTTAAACATATCGGCCAGTATCACAAGTCTTTGCTAAAATTTCTAGAGAAACACATGCGCCTCCATGAAGTATGCATATTTGTATGACCATTCATGACAGTCCATTACTGCTGGCGTTCTCAAAATTATGTAGCTGAGAATCTGACCTGTAGTTTATTTGGTCAAATTTCTTTTTTAGCCAGAGAAAAGATGAATGTGTCATTATCACTGTTTGTGTTCAGTGGAGGCATTTTCTCTCATAAGCATTGAAAACCTTGCTGTATAGGCAAAGGCCATCTAAAAATTAATTTCACAGCTTCATTGCAGAACAAGCTTCACTAACCTAGGTTATCTTTTTAATTATGATGAATTATGCTGTCAGCTGAGATGAAAGACATTAATAAAAATACAATTTTGGAAGTCCTCACAGAGAAGTTCATCTGATGTTCCAAATCTTTGTCTGCTGGAAGTATTTGCTTCCGGTACAGGGATGAACTCTTTCTTTTTACCTATGGTAATAAATGTCTACCCAGGACTCTTTGAAAACCTTATAGTCTCTAAATACAGGTAAAAAATGTCCCTGTAAACCAAGTAAATATTATTTACATAGTTTTATAAAGAAAAAATGAAAAAAAAAATGTAGGAATGAGTTTGTCCAAGCATTCAGAGGAGATTTCTCATGAAGCAGAGGGTCCCAAATTCCATTCCAGCATTCAAATAAGGACACGATCCTGCTGCTGTTTTATAGAATCATAGAATCTTTGGGTTGGAAGGGATGTTTAATGGTCATCTAGTCCACTCCCCTGCAGTGAGCAGGGACATCTTCAACTAGACTAGGTTGCTCAAAGCCTCATCCAACTGGACCTTGAGTGTTTCCAGGGGTGGGGCATCTAATACCATGTTTGTTTGGCTGCGGAGATCAGAAGATTACAACTTTTTTTTTTCCAGGAGCCAACATTGAAGATACAACATGAGAACAACTTTCTTTATAACAGGAGTTACATTCAATAAATAAGAATGGAACTTGGGATCTCTCTCTACAAAGGTGAAACAATTCTTGGAATTAACCATCCATAAGCTCCATCTTCATGATCTTTTACAGGTAGACTCATTTCATCCTGGTTATACTTTGTAGCATTCATCTGTAAGACAGCTTTGATCTAAGGGCTGCATAGCTAAATTATAACGAAATTATGGCAAACCTAAACCCAGATGAACAACTGGCTTATGGTTTTGTGTTCAGGCTTATACTAAAATGGTTAAATAACATCTAGATTGGAACTAGATTTTATCTGGATAGTTCCACAGCATAAGTGAATGGTTCAGATATATATGCAAAAATATATGCAGCAGATATACCCAAGGTTGTCTAGCATGATGCAACCAAGAACCTCATGTTCTGCTCAAACTCAAGTTGATTTCAAGTCCCTTTCTACCTGTCTAGACTTGAATCTTTGTGTTATGGAAATCTTCTAGCCATTTCTATCTAAGGTTTGCTTCCTGTCACCTTCATTGCTTTTTAATTACGAACTGGGCTACAAAGGAAAGAACAGGAGAGATAGCTAATATAGTCCACTACGTACTGAATTCTTACAGGAAATCGGACACTGCTTTTTTTTGCCAATTGGGACAGTGGGTCTTCATTTGTAAATGAGACTTAACTGGGGTCTCCCATAGACTACTCATCTGGTACACAAGTAGAAAAAGAAAAGCACACGCTGTCAATACAGCACAACCAATCTGTCTTGGTTGTGCTATATAGACTCTGATGCTGAATTGAGGCCTGTGGAGGAAGTATATGTACCCGCTATCATGCTAAGGCTTGCAGGACAGAGAGAAACCAGTCAGTTCCGTGTTGTCAAGACTTCAACATTTCTACACGTATCTACTCCAAGTGACATAGACAGTTACAAATGTGAGCTGAGAAGCGGTTTTGAGGATCTCAACCTACTTATCTCTAGTTCTTAATTGTAATATATCCAGAAAATCCCATTCTCCAGCTTAGGATATATTTAAAAAGAAGTATTGTGATCAAATATTACAAGAGAATAAACACTGAATTTTATCATCTGGAATGTCAACAGCTCTTTTAAGCAGTAAATTAGTGCAGTGGCAAAAACCAGGTTGGGATACGTGTGTGCATATGCACATGTGTGTGTATTTATACCACAGAATGTGCTTTGTGTGTTGACATATACCCTGTGGCCAAGTAGCACAGCAGACTGGCAGGATCCAAGGCTGTTCCTTGTCTTCAGTGTTGGCAAGTGTTTGTGTATGTTTGGTAGCCTGAGACTGAGAGAATGACCTTGTCATGGTTCTGCTGCTAAGACTTTGCTTTTCCCATCAATTAAATATATTATCTATTGATTTTTGTACTGCTGATTCTGGAAGCAGAACAGAGGTGGGAGAGGATAGGAGAACAGGAAGGTATTATTTGTTAATGGCAAATCTGCAAGTGAATTTAATGAAGGAACTGACACCTTGTGAGTGTGAGTTTAATATGAATAAGAGAAGAATCAGATTGAGAGATGAGCAATTCTCAGACAAGTGGGTATGGTTCTGACATTATTTGCAGAGTCATTCTGAACAATTTTATCCTTTCTTATCTCTCATGCAAGTGAGAATAGCTAAAGTAGCCATGAGCTGGTAAACAGTTAAAAATAGTCCTTATTGAAAACAAATGCTATTATTTGTGACTTCTTGGGTACTTCAAAACCAGAGAAAGAAAAATAAAGTAAAATAAGGTAAAAACAAAAGCTTCTGTACTAGCACTCCTTTCACTTGGTTCACTAACTCAGATTTTATACTGGATTCTCCACTGAATTCAGAAGAATGAGTTCCTATTTGAGATGGCAGTATGTAGCTTTAGAAACCCTTAGGATTTTATCTGTTTTAATCACAGATTAATTCTCCCCTCAAGCTACTCCAAGGAGCTAGTCAGAAGGTCATTTAAATCAATGGAAGTGTATGAGCACATTTCAAAAAGCTTTTTATCAGACCCTAAAAGGCAGAAGAGTTAAAAGTATTTGTAAACATTATTTCAGTCAATGAAATACGTTTATATTGTTTTTGTGAAGCAGTCGAGGAGTTTTTGGCGCTCAAATAAAAGATGCACTGGAGAAAAATCTAGTGAGTAGCCTTATGTGTAGCATGTTCCTTTGGAATATGTTCTCGTGGAAATAAATGGTCCTGAATTCCCTGTCAATAGAGGAAATGTCTAATAAATAAATGACTGTGTGGAAAGGCAAAGGAATTTTTTTCTCTTGGTTGTTCTTGAAACATGAGAGTCATGTCATATAGTTAAATGCTGGACTGAGTCCAGTGGTGAGTTTCTCAGATGAAGACTTTTAAAATGAATAACACTAGGATTCAGACATAAAATCTTTAAGTGCTTTGGGAAGACTACTTATCTAAGTATTGATGTACTTCAAATTCTGAAATTAACTTTATATAAGTTATGCCTTTTTCTTTTTGTGTTATCTTTCTTTAAAAAAAATTTTGTGTTTAGATACAAAAATCGGACAAGAAATAGCAGTAATAATAGGAATTATGTTACTTTCAGATTGGGTAAAACAGAGCAGGCGTTTCCTATTATTCTAACTTGCCTTTGTCTTATGCTGGGAGAAATACCAGTGGTAAATGAGGAAGAGACAAACACAGGCCTGTTTAAAAAGCAGATGGGTAAACCAGCCAATGCAAATCTTTCTACAGACTTTAATGGTTGCTGCTTTAGTGGTAAATATGATATTTTATACTACAAGTAAAAGAAATAATTTGGACTATACTTCTATGTTTGAGTTGGAAATTGTATAATAACTGTAAGCACATGGGAGAAAATCCTAGGACAGACAATGAAAATGTTTGCATATGCAGCTGTGGTCAGAAATGCATTCTTATGTAATGTAACAAGGTAGAAACAAATATAAAAGTGTTAAGACACTAAATAAAATAATTGTAGATTTTCAGCCTGGGCATGGCTCTAGCCACCTGATCTCAAAATATATAACAGAAACAGAATTAAATCAAAGACAAGAAACAAATCAAAGCTATAGAGAAAAATTTACATTAAAAAATAAAAAATTTACATTAAAAGAAATAAAAAATTTGTGGATTGTTCAAATTTAGTAAGGGTAAGTAATGGATGAAAAACTTAAAGGAAATAATGAATAAGCTATAGACAGTAAAACAGATACTCTACTATAATTCATCCCATAATACAATAAGGGGAATACAATCAATAAAAATTTGAAGTATTGTGCACTGCTCAGCGAAGTAACTCTGAACATAAGACCCAATTAGCTTGTAAATCAAATAATTGCAAGATGTCCTTGCTATCCAAAGTTGGAAAAGATAAACAGAACTCTCAATTTTAGCATAGATATATGTAAAAATGGAACAAATCTATATGCAAGAGAATATAAATTACTATATTTTAGAATGTACATGTTTATGGACAGATCTCATGGTTATTACTGTCATGGGGTTTATTATACATTGTTCTAAGCAACCTGATGCTGGTCAACTTCTAAAGAGGAATACAAAATGAGATGGGCTGCTGGCTAGGCAGATATTGGAAATCTTTGCATCCTTTTTATAATTCACTTTGTAATTCTGACCTCATGAATAGAGAGCTCCATTGGTTTGATGTTCAATGAAATGATAGCTGATACAGTAACTCTTCCAATTTATAGGGCAGATATATTCTAGTAGCATATGCTACTAGAGACAGAGCCAGCAGTGGCATCTAATCACTGTGAGAAAGCTCATTCTGACTTTGCTGCCAACAACTTAGGTTAGATAACAGACGTGCATTGACTTGATAGCAGGTGAATAATAGGGTATAAACTGTGTTTTGTGCTTTCTGTGTGTATTACTTATAGATTAGCTGATTTTTGGAATTCAGGAGAGGTTGTGTCATACAAATTTAGTTTCTGTGAGGGCTGAGTACTTGTGAAAGATGGCAGATTTGTAGCTTTCCGTTTGAAATTCTCCAGTTAACTGTAAGACTGATAGATATGTGAAGATGTTCATGTTTGCCAAATATTTATAATGTGTAGGACGAAGGGGTAACCAAAGAGCACAAAAGACTGTTTTCTATTGTTGTGTTTTCCTTCCAAAATAATTAGTATCTGTAGTTTCTTCTTATTTTTATTTTTTAGTTCCCAAACATCACTGCTCATGAGACAAAGCCAGAAGAGCTGTATGTGGTTTTATGCCTTTACTGTTTGGGGAGCTCATGAACATGCAACTGCTCAGAGCAGTGATGAGAGCAATTGCAGTGAGGAGAGGAAAAATGAGGAGATACTGTTTCTGTCAGGCTCTTGCTTTTCATAGCTGTATTTCTCTTTTGAGATGTGCTTTGAAATAAAGCTTATTATCACACCTCTGGAAAGCACTGTGATTTATAAACCAAACCTGCCATTCAAGTTATTCCAGTGTAATATAGGCAAAGGAAACTTCCCAGACTAGAATTATCAAAATGCTCCAGCCTTAATTTAGAAGGCAGATATAAAAATGAAAATATAGTTCATTCCATTAACTCTCTGGTCTCCTTGTTGATGTTTGCAAGTGCAAAGTACCTAACAGCATTACTGTTAGTTCATATATATATTCGACCACTCAAACTGGATTGAGTCCAACAAATCTGCCAGAAAAAGTTATCATGTGGCAAAATCTTTCATCACTGCACAACCCAGAGAAAATCTGAAGCAACAACTTAATTAAGGTATTGTTTGTGTGTTTACAATTTGTTATCGGGTTTAAAAAAGGGTAAAATTCATGTGGTTTACAGAAATGTTCTTAAGAAGGCAAGGTCAAATGGATCTCTGAAAATTATATGAAGTCTTTCACAGAACTTCTGGGACACAGATTATTTTTCTGGGTGGAGAATGGCTTAGAAATGTCAGACAAAAGGAGAAAGTAGGAATTAGAGAAGTCAATACAGAAGGTCTAAAGCTCACAGCTTCACCTATGTCACATTTCCAGATGGCCTCACTGCTTGGGGTGGACACGAACAAAAGAGGCTCTTTAATAACCCTCTGCTGGACCATAGCTCTGACTGTGTCTGGTACCCACCTGACAGTCAGGTGCCCGAAATGAGTTTGTTCTTGCTTCTCTTGCCATTTAGCATTCACACTCCCATATATATCTATTTGTTCTCTCCTCGCTATTGAAGAGTATATACACATTTGAACAATGTGGAAAGTGAAGCAATATGTTATGGCAACAAATGTATTATGGTACTAATGCTTTTTAATATAAAAGGCCAAAGAATTAGAAGCCATTCACCTCTTTTAGGACATCACACAACTTCCATTATAACCAGAGAGTAACTTCCACTTCACTTCCTTCATAGACTGGTGTGAACAATGTGCTTAATCTGGCAGAACTTCACAAAAACAAGATAAGCCTTCATCACTCAGTTTCTCAGCTGAAGGGATAACATGCAGACTATGACGACAAACCAGAATTTAGCACTCCCTGGGGAGAGCAAAGAATAAATTCTAAGTATTTTGTTTTCCTGTGTATGTTTTATAAATACCAAGTTTAAAATGACAGATGTAAAAAAGAAATATTCTTTTGCTAAGAGCCATACAGCAGACACCTTTCATTAAATCACAACTTTAAACTGTCATTTACATCAATATTAAATTACATTCCTAAGGAATTGCCTTTACTTAATAGACGACATGAAGATACCACACTGGCTTTATATCTGGACAATTTCTGTCATGTCAGGTGAAACTACTATTATTTCAGTTACTGTTTTCTTAACTCATGCATTGAATGACTTCTAGAATGTGGCACTTTGAAAGAAACAGGATGATAGGACTTTTTTTTAACAAATATATAAGTCATAATTGAAAGACTATATTCTGAATGAAAAGTAATAATAATTAGAGGCAAACCAATTGGTGAAAAATCAATAGGTATCAGATCAGCATCACAAAAAAAAAAGACTTCTGAGAATATAATGCTTGAGAAAAGAAAGATCTTAAGAAAGATCAAAATTTTTACATTTACCTTTACATTTTTACCTTTAAACAATGAAATGCTTACATGCTACAGTAATATTTTTGGCAGTTTCTAACTACTAATGTTTAGTTTCTTTAGTTTAGTACAAAGTGCCATTTGTACGTATAATAAGAGTGACAGAGTTACTTTATGACATGAAGGCAAATGTACTGAGATTCCTTCTATATGTTTTTATTTAATTATTTTTATTACTTAATATCTTAATTTTCTATTGAAATCTAAGGGTCACCTTGACATAAGGAAAATACTCTCTACAAAATATTTTATGAGAGGAAACCACTACTGTCAATACACCTGCATATATATATATGATGTTCTGAAAAAATCACACTGGGGCATTAGCTGGGCACCTCTGTAAACCCGTGGACAAATTCCAGTAGGTTTTACTGGGAACAGTTTCAGCCTGTCTTATCTTTAACTTTGACTGGACAATACCTTTCCAGGAAACGTAAAGCTTTCTTGTTGAGCCAGATCCAGATCTGTGTAACTGGACCGGGTTCAATGCCATTATACACGGGATGGATTGACCCAACGTATTCTGAAATGAATGCCACACTCTCAGCTTTCAAATATTACTGTTACGAATAAATAGGGGAATACTTATGCTATTTATTAAACTTTCTAAACCCTAACAGCAGTTGCAGAAAAAGAAAGATTTATCTACCAATAAAAACCCAAAGATTACGTTTACCAAATCCCCATTCTTTATTGTAATGGAATTTGTCTTACAGCTTTTAAAATGCATTTATAGAACCAGAAATGTATTCTGGTCCACTGTCTTTGAGATGAATAACCACATTATTACTTGCCTGTCAAATCTAAGTAGGGTTGTTAATAATACACAGACAGCTACTAAAAATTCAAAACATGGGAGGTTTCCTTTGGAGAAAATTGCAGTTTTAACCTCTGATTTCCCTTCTGAATCAATTACTTACTTTCATATACATCTTGCAATGCCTGATCCCCAATCAGAAGTGAAAATGGTTCAAAGAATTCAAAGATTTTCAAGAAAAACTATGGAAACACACTGCCAGAATTTTAAGATTCTAGTCTTTAATCTACAGAATACCTGTCCTCTGCATGTTAACATAGTAGAAGACTAATTCGATGGAAATACAGAATTTAAAGGTATTTTTAATCTTCCACTTCAAACAGTGTTTTCCCCTTAATCTATATTTGCAGTCAGAAAACTGAACATCTAAACTCAGATTCTTTTCTGATACCATTTTTAACACAGATTTACTTTACTGCCTTTCATTAAGTGAACAAAAAGAAAGACACCCCACACTTATGATAGATACAAGGGAGAGCCACCTCACCTGAAACATAACAATATAGGTTTTTTTCCTAGTGTGAACTGTCTGCATTCAACACGTCTTACGAGAAATGCTGACAATTGTAAACTTCTCTAGAATTATAGGAATAGTTTTCCACTATTTGTATTAATAAACAATGTAAAAAAGCCCAGCCCAGTTTAGAACTTTAATTTTACAGTTCAGTGTGACTATTTCACTTACTTCTGGAATCCCTTTGTGCCTTGTGCAGTGACAGATCTAGCGCCTTGTATGTCTATCTTATTTTCTGGAGTGTCCTAACTGGGTGGTTTTATTCTCTCATGCACCATAGACTCGCGATTCCCAGAATGCACAATGAAACTTTTACGAGATATGTAAATGCAGGTGAGCAGCCCAGGCCATAGAACAGAGATAACAAATTGTGTTCTTCATATGTGTCGTGGTTTAGCTCCAGCCGGCAACTAAGCCCCACGCAGCCGCTCGCTCACCGCCCCCTCCCAGTGGGATGGGGGACAAAATTGGGAAAAAACTCATGGGTTGAGATAAAAACAGCTTAATAGGACAGCAAGAGACAAGAACCAACAACGATAACAACAATAATAATACCGACAAAGGAATGTACAAGAATGAGTGACGCCCAATACAGCAACTGCTCACCACCCAGCGATCGACAGCCCGTCCCCGAGCAGCGATTCCCGCCCCCGGCCAACTCCAGTTTATGTACTGGGCATGACGTCGTATGGTAGGGAATATCTCTTTGGCCAGCCTGGGTCAGCTGTCCCGGCCGTGTCCCCTCCCAGCTCCCCGTGCACCCCCAGCCTGCTCGCTGGCAGCCCAGCACGAGAAGCTGGACTGTCCTTGACTGCTCAGCAACAACCCAAAACATCAGCACCTTATCAACATTTTCTCATCCTAAATCCAAAACACAGCCTCACACCAGCTTCTGTGAAGAAAACCAGCTCTGTCCTGGCTGGAACCAGGACAATATGCCACCCATGTATCGCTACCTTTTTTCCTGCAGACTTTAGTTGGCCATCCTCGTTAAACCAGGCTGATCATCAACCAATAAACTGCTGGAACAAAATCTTCTCCTGCTGACCAGATTTATTTGTAGTTTTCAGGTTTTGGAAGAGCTGGTCATCTGAGGAGGAAGATAAAAATCAAGTTGTATAATTCAGCTCGTTCACTCATCATTTCCCTCAATATTCACTATTTCTCCTCATAGCAGTAGAGAAGTACTGTTTGGGTCTGCTCCAAGGCTATTGCAGTTACAGACTCAAGCTAAATCTCCAGCTGAATTTTGCTGTGGAGAATCCAGTGAAGTGTGCATGGGTAGATCTTTAGTAATCTCACCACAGAAGAAATGAGATGTAAACTCACAACACAGATGCTGTTAATACCCCTCTGTAGAATAGGTAAAGATTGCACAAGCATGTACAAAGGGTTTCAGAATTTGCTGAAGGGGTTAAAGTTTACTTTAAAAAAAAAAAAACAACAGCTTTTTTTTTGTTTATCAAGCCTGAGTTAAAAATATTTCAATTACATTTTTCTGATGGGAAAACTGAAAAAAAAAAATTTCTAGTGAGGCAACAAGAACATTGATAGTAAGCTACCTTTTCATCCTTATTGAGCAACATAGTGGTCCTAACGCAACTCATATTCATTCAATTTAACATCATGTGCCAAATCAACCAAACATATATCTCACATCTGAGGTGTTTCATCACTATGTTAAAAAAAAAGTCCCAAGAGTTTCTGCTCATTATTAAAAATTTCACTGAGATGGTCCTCATGTGTCTCTCTCCTCACCTATGCATTTGCCAACTCTGGAAAACCTAATCACACTGCGCTGCCAATTCTCCTTTCAAGAAAGTCAACAGTTAATTATGCAATCTGTTCATGCAGTGCACATAATTTCGCATTCTGGGAGCCTACCAGTGTGATGGGAAATAATCTGTACTTTGTAGTGATGTGAACACCTTAAGTGAATTCAAATTCTATGCTCTTCTAACGCCACCATATGAGGCACCAGTGGCAACATGCAAATATTTTTAAAATTACAGAGCTGGCTTTGAAGTTGGATTATTATTTTTGACAGCTCTTTCCTTTCAGATATTACACTTGGTAAAGCCCAGTGTTCATCTGCATGACATGCTGCTTTTCAAACAAAAGCATCTGCCTTCTGTGGTATCATATGTTTCCAAGAAAACTGCTGTTTGCAAAGTCTACAGCTCTCTCCCCCCACTCCATCAGCTTCCCTCATTACAGCCAAATTCCCTTAAAGTGTATAATGCTGTTTATTTTTCCCCTAAAGCTGTTTTACAGTAGCTTTAAAAAAAAGAGTGTCTCGTGACATAATTTATGAGTTCTCAGTTGAATAGCTGTATTTTTGATTGTTTCATTCCTATATATCTAATAAGAAGACATCTACATGACCTACTACATTCTACAAATTCCAGATGAACACAGAGGCAATGTTTTTGGTTAATCAAAGAGGTTTTATGAAAAGTCTCAGAGTCTGATTGATAGCTACAAGTGGACAGACAGTTACAAATACAGCAAAACAGAGGGCAGTTGCTTTGTCAGTTGGCTCTAGAGAAAGAAAAAAATCCCTCCACAGATATCCAACTGTTGGGAGTATTTTTCAATTAGTCATGTAAAGAAATAACTTATTGTACTTGCATGCTTGATGATCTATGCTTGCATACATATGATTTGTATTTCATGTGTGCACTCACTACTTCTTAAAGCATGACAAGAAGAAATACATTTTAACCTGCAGGGAATAATGTGGGAAGGAGTGTTAAAACACCAAGGGACATAGAAAAATTGTGGTGTAAGAGAATCTTAACCTCATGTAAGATTAATTTGAATAAATGTAATTTTCTATAGCCATGATGTCATGATGACTCATCATTCTCCCATAACTAGTTTACAGTAATAAAATCAAGATAAGGCTATGTTTATGAGGAACGGAAGTATATTTCATTCTTAGAAAAAGAGCAGTTATAGAGAATCATATGAACATAAACAAGATGTGTCATGCCATCAGAAAAAAGATTGCTTGAAAGTATAAAATGGGGGTAAATGCAGAAGAGGATTAGGCATTTTGCTTTAGAGTAGGAAAAGATTGTAGTTAATTGTACAACAGCAATAATACTGCAACTCAAATAACATACTGTAAGTACAGTGGAAAAAAATGAGAATAACCTTGAGCCAGTCTTTCAATAGCCCTGCCAAAGGTTTATCAACACCTTCTTATTAGAGTTGTAGCAATAGTTCTCCAGAGATTTAAGCTCCTCTAAATTTGCGAGCTGACTGAAATCACCAGTAAGATCCACACTGATGAGGGAGCATGAAAGTGTACCACTGGGCAGCTAATTCACTAGACGCTTTCAAAGTGCTCAAGGCAGAAAAGCTAACCGAGCTGATGAAAACAGATGCTATACAAAAGATTGCTGTACTGAAGCATCCTAAAATCAAAACGTGATTCTTTTTGGCAGGAGACCACAGAGAGGTCCAGACAGTAACAGATGAGAACAGGGGGTGAGGAGGTGGATAGATGCTTTGGCTAAGCCCAAGTAGAGCTTAAGCTTTCTTTCTTTTGTTCTTGTTGTAAACATACTGTTTACGAAGGATACTGGAGAAAACACCAGAAACTAAATTCCTTCTTATTCCTCAGCAAGAGACAAGGTCTACCTGACGCTGATTGTATCCACAGGAATCAGCTTGAGTGTAAAAAAATCACTGAAATGGCTGGAAAATATAACTGATGAAAAATACTTTCAAATTTCATTACAATCTGGCTAATATTTCTTTATCAAAATACCTATGTTTGGCAAAAATTTTATATCTATAGCAAAACTATTTATAGCTGAAATATTTTTTTATGACTTCTCTAATCAATGGAGATAAATAAGCCATTCTAGGGCTCAGCTCATATTATCTTAAAAGAAACAACTAAAGCAGCTCAGCCAAACCCTGTATGTGCTTGTTTCTTCCCATTAGCTGTAAAGATTTTGATAGTGACCAGCTTAGATGTAAATGCATACATGATGGATGTCTAAAGGTAGGCATCATCTCATCTGTCAGAACAGGCCATAAAAATTCCCCTTCCCCTTTATCAGAACAAACACTGCGAAGTCAGGATTTACAGTTGCTCTGGCAAAAGTGACACAGCAACTTAAGAAAGTTTTACTTTCTGACTTTTGTTATACACGTTCAGGATAAAATAAGAGGAATTAATACTTTCAATAAATTGACATTTTAAACAGAACATTTTTATGCACAGTACCACTGTTACTAATGCTTCTTAAATCTTCCGCTGTCACTATATTTAAGCCCACCAAACTTAACATTGTATGAATTAGAAGAATAATTTTAATCCTCTGCTGTGGATTGATCAACAGGGAAGCTGTCTTCTCTCTGGGTTTTCTGGGCAAAATTTGCCTTCAGAATTTGCCTTCAGAATGATGAATGCTATTCTGCTTCTCTTAGAAGAAGTGATGTGAAACCACTATATAACCATGTAGAAAAATCCTTAGGCTACTTCAGATCCAGGTATATTTCCGAACATCTCTCCACCTAGCCGCCCTTCCCATGCTTGAAATTTTCACTGGTTTCAGGAAGAAATCTGGACATATCTTGGAAATAAAAACTTCTGGGTATATAGAAAAGATATTTTACATCCATCAGCATACAGTAAGGATGTAAAAGATTTTAATATCCCTTAGTGCAAGATTTCAAGGAAAAGCTAATTATTTTAGTTGTGCATCCTAGAGAAATGAGGCTTGTGTGATCATACAGTTTGTCCATCTGTCTGTCTGTTGTTGCCATCCCTGGAGTTTGTTGTCCAATCATAACCAAGTCTGACAGAGGTATAGTCTCAAAGATTAGAAGTTCCCGCTCATTTTACATGAATGAGTTCCTGGTTATAGTGACGATCCTAATTAGCATTCCCTAAATAGCATTAGCCATTGCAATCCAGTACTTTACTCGTTTCAGGAGGAAAGAGCCAGCTGGCCGGCCAGCGCACATGTATGTTTGGACAGTCAGCACACGTGCAGCCGTAAATCTGTCGCAGCATATGCTGCCACTTGCCCAGCCAAATACGTGGAAGATGCAAGAGGAGAGAAGGTAGCAGGGACTATGTGGGAAAGACCTGTGAGTATTGCAGAGAAGGTTAAGGAAAGGTGAAAATAAATCATCATTTTTGTTGCTGATGAAACAGCCATATAAGTTTTCATGTATATGTGTTTTCGCCACTGAAGCTTTCCTACTTTTCAGGAATGACTTTGCTTATTCTTCACATCCTTTGCATTGCTATTCTTCTTACTGAAACTGTGTCTACAAAAGTTTGTGAGTGAGAATTTGGAAGCTTGGTTGTGACAAAAAGGAGGAAGTATGTATTTGCATTGTCATGAAAACATTATAGAGAATCATATGCAGGATCCGGCTGCCACCACACTTCCTCACAGAGGGCAGTGCACTTGAATGGTCTAAGTGTTTAAAATGCATTAAGTGAGTACATAAAATATTTGAAAAGAGATTATATTTTATCGCCAGGCACATGGTGAAGGTTGCTTCAGAAGGGTTGCTTAAAAAAGAATAGGTTTGAAGACCAATGTCTTTCATCCTTTTTAATAAGCTGTTTTAGACAAAACTGGTATTCACAGGGTGAAGGGGAAGATTTTCTGCATTGCTAAGAAATGAGCCACAATCCTGGCTATTCAATAGGAAGGCAAGCTTGTCAGGCTATCATAGAAGAAGTACCAGACTGTACTTGCAGCCAGTTAGCCTTCATGTAAGCTGCTTAACTACCTTCTCTGCAGTGCTGTACATTTGAGATTAATAGTAGGCACAAGAAACTTAAAGGGAAGATTTGCCAATGAACTGAAATGCTGAATGAATTATCTGATATACAAAATAATATTCTCTAAAGCTCCAAATTCCTGGAAGGTCTATACTAAAACCAGGGAGAAAAAGAATCAAAACAAACAGCCAAGAAAATAATTGCATGCTTTCATAAGTAATTTCTCAATCAACAGAACATTTAACTTATATGTGTTGTTATAAATGAAAACAGTTTTTCTATTGAGGAAAACAGTAACAGAGACTAAAAAAAAAATTATTTCCTTGAAGAAAAGCAATCTTCTTTTTCTGCAAGTCCAAAAGTCTGGGCCCTAAATATTCAGTAACCCAGCTGAAATAATTCAAAGCAAGGTGCCAAAAGCGTAGCTTGGCTACCAACCTGTGTCCTTCTAGGGAAGTGAGGCCAAAATCTTAGTCCTTAAGCTTCTGCCTGCCTCTGCAATCACCTAAAAAGCTTGAAGCCAGATGTATGAAAATGTTTAGGATACTAATTCCCACTTACTTTGTAATAGTCAGGTAATAAAATATCTTTCTTGGATCTGACCTAAACTTCCACCAGTGAAGTTACTGAGCACTTGCTTGTCTGTGTGTGGAATTATCTTCTTCTAGGCAATACTGAGCATCTAGGTTCCTTTCTTCATCATAAGTCCTGTTCCTTCACTGATCTTGCCTGGAATTTCTCATCATGTCCATGTGCCTTCAAGAGCTGCACCCTGAAAGGAGAGGAAAACCTTCTTTGTTTCTTCAGGTGTTAACATTAAGCATATTCAGCTAGGAAAAGGGGAATTAAATCCTTCATTTGGGCAGATTTTAACAGAAAAATCCCATTGTTAAGCCATTCTGATATTTGGGTTTATCATTCCAATGGACGTGATTACATTTTATATAAAGAAAATTAAATATTTAAGAATTCCCTGATGTATGGTGTTTAGAAAGTTCAATGAAGAGGTGAGGTCATGTTTTTCTAGTCAGTAGAAAACACTGAACAAGGTTGTCTTTCATCCTGGATGTTAGAACCCTTGAAAGAAGACAATGAGCACTGTTGCAGGGGAAAGGACAGACTAGGCATGACAAAGTGACTCAGGAGAGAGAGAAGAAAGCCCTGAGCTAGCACTGACACTATCTGCAACATCCACACAGCTCACTGCATCACTATGTTGAGAGAGTAGGTGGAGATAGCAAGCCTGAGGAGATCTTGCATACACAAGCATTACAAAGCGCACAGTGATGTTATCTTACTGGTGGTATATCAAATATGTTTTATTGTTCGTCCCTACTGTTGCTCTAAAGCATGCCATAACGTATGTGAAGGGCTGACATTGTGTTTTTTATTCACTAGCTGTTCATTCTATTTTTAATACAAAATTACTTGTGATACAACATTTAATGCAGTAATCAATGTAATTTAATCAAAGTTAATCAGTCAGTGTAGGGATTTGTGCTGATGCATCTCTACCAGTTCTGGTTCCAGAGCACCCCTGTCAGCAGCAGGATGGTGTTTCAGCCCTCGGCGTAGCAATGCCTCAGGCACCTGAACCTGGAGGAAGCTTCATGGAAGGAGTACCTGCCTCTGGGCTTGTCCTCCAATGCCTACACAGTTTTTCTGTGTAGAAGAGCCAGATCCCTAATCAGAAGGCTAGTTGGACTTCTGCTGATCCTTCACATTAAATGACATCTAAAGACCCGTGCTCTGTGTAGGCAGCTCAGGCATTTTGTTGGAAACTGTGGTGCATTGCAAGTGCTGAGTTACCTTTATTGATTGTATCTTTTAGGTCTCTGCTTTGACTGAGTGACCTTTGTTTCATTTAGAACCCGCAGAAGGAGTGGCCAATGAAGAGATTTTCACCTTTATATTTCTTGATAATGTTTGCATTGTTGGGATTTCAGCCTTAGTATGAACACCAGCGTAATTTAAAACATAGCAGCTGAAAACTGTGCAGGCTACAGTGCAAAAAGACTCATGGTTCTGGAGGAAGGAAAATGTCCAAAATATATGCAAGATTGTATCCAGAAAACAAAAAAACTAATTTGCTTATAAAGACACATTTTTGTACTTGAGAAATTTTGTGTTGAATGAAGTTCGTTCTATAGTAATCATAGAATCATAGAATCTAGAATTGTAGAATCATAGAATGGCCTGGGTTGGAAGGGACCTTAAAGATGGTCTAGTTTGAACCCCCCTGCCATGGGCAGGGACACCTTGCACTAGACCAGGTTGATCAAAGCCCCATACAACCCAAGCTTGAACACGTCCAGGAGTGAGGCGTCCACAGCTTCTCCCTGGGCAACTTGTTCCAGTGCATCAACACATTCATAGTGAAGAATTATGTATATCTAATTTAAATTTACCCTCCTTCAGTTTAAAGCCATTACCCCTTGTCCTATCACTATATGACCTTGTAAAAAGTCCCTCTCCAGCTTTCTTGTAGGCCTTTTCAGGTACTGGAAGGCTGCTATAAGGTCTCCCTGGAACCTTCTCTTCTCCAGGCTGAACAACCCCAACCCTCTCAGCCTGTCCTCACAGGAGAGGTGTTCCGTCCCTCTGATCATTTCTGTGGCCCTCTTCTGGACCCATTCCAACAGGTCCATGTCTTTCCTGTACTGAGGGCTCCAGAGCTGGATGCAGGACTCCACCAGCGGGGAGTCACCACCAGTGGGGTCTCACCAGCGCAGAGCAGAGGGGCAGAACCACCTGCCTCGACCTGCTGGCCACGCTTCTTTAGATGCAGCCTGGGATAGGGTTGGCCTGCTGGGCTGCAAGTGCACATTGCTCGGTCATGTTGAGTTTCTGATCAACCAAGACCCCCAATGACAAGCACAAACACTTAATTGCTTGATACCATTGGTGCTGGCCCTCTGCTTTGCTGGGGAATGGATTCATGAAACTAGTTACAAGATTAAAGTTTCGCTAAATATTTGTGCAAGGGTGGATTTTTAGGGAGTGAAACATAAACCTCTACATTCAAAAACATTATTTATTTGCTTACTTTTGTATTTTCTAAAGTAGCATAGGTTTCCCTGAAGATTTCAGAGACTAGCCATGAGTTTGTGACATATTGGGTGAAAACTTATCAATTTTGGGCTACTCTTCCCAAATAAAATTACATCATTTCCTGCACAAGAGAAATAGTAGGTGAAACAACATTGCAGGTTTCATGTTGATATGAATCATTTGGAAGATAAAAGATTATGCATCAGACATCCTGAAGGTGTCCTCTCATTTTATGCATACAGAAGCATTGCTGAGGAAGATACCTAAAATGGTGTCACCCTACAAGCGCATAACAAACGTATTCTACAGTTGTTTTTCTCTAGAGTGTGCTACCAAGAGAAATAAACTTCTTTCACTAATTCTACAACTTTTCTTTTCTAAATGCAACATTATATGCAAGTAGAATCTGAGAGACGTGTTTTTAAAAAATTAGGAAAAGAAAAAAAAAAGTAATCTCTCTGAGACTGGTAGTACTCCAGATTAAGATGTCTTTCACTGATTGTGTCCCTGAATGCTAAGGCTTCCTTGATCTCTGCATGTTGTGGGAACAGATCACCTTTCATATGTGGTGAAATTGATGGAGAGTACATGAATCTAAGTCACATGGTTAGCTTTTTATTTATGTTTATTAAATCAGAGGTTTTCACTAACCAATTATGTGATCAGTATCTCATTGGAATTGAGTAATTTCTACTGAATTACTAGGGAAGAGATTGTGATCCTGTACTCAGCACTGGCAAGGCTGCACCTCGAATCCTGTGTTCAATTTTGGGCCCCTCACTACAAGAAGGACGTTGAGGTGCTCAAGTGTGCCCAAAGAAAAGTAACGAAGCTGGTGAAGGGTCTGGAGAACAAGTCTTATGAGGAGCGGCTGAGGGAACTGGGGTTGTTCAGTCTGGAGAAGAGGAGGCTGAGGGGAGACCTTATCGCTCTCTACAACTACACCTGAAAGGGGGTTGTGGTGAGGTGGGTGTTGGTCTCTTCTCCCAAGTAACTAGTGATAGGATGAGAGGAAATGGCCTCAAGTTGCACCAGGGGAGGTTTAGATTGGATATTAGGAAAAATTTTTTTACTGAGAGAGTGGTCAAGCATTGGACCAGGCTGCCCAGGGAGGTGGTGGAGTCACCATCACTGGAAGTATTTAAAAGGTGTGTAGATGTGATCATGGTTTAGTGGTGGACTTGGCAGTGCTAGGTTAATGGTTGGACTTGATGATCTTAAAGGTCTTTTCCAACCTTAATGATTCTCTGATCCTATGAATCTACACAGGAAACCATTTTTATTATATAACATAGTTTCAACTATAGCAGCAGTTGTGTTTTTAAAATTAATTTAGGATTTGTGACAATTTTTAATTCAGTGAAATTACAATGATCATGGGGTTATTTCAGCCACGTATAAGACATCACAAGTTTCCACTACTGGTAAATCTTGTTAGAAATTTTCTGGCAAAATGCTTGATTTTTTAAAATTAAATAGGCTTATTGGCATGCCTGAAATGGATTATAATGATTGATTTGACTTATTGATTTTAACACCCCATACACAAAGTGGGAAAGCAAATACATTTTTCCAGCTTTTATGGTGTAGTTTTTATAATAAATATGTCTGATTTTATTAGAGTGTTTGTTGATGTTAATTATAGTAAATGAAGAAGTACCCTAACTTTATAGTCAGTGTTTCAAAGCTGTCAAAACAAAATATTTTGAGTAAACTGAACTGATATTTTCTTCGAATTTTGGCTTTCAAGAACTGTGATGCTTCAACATTTCAGGAAAGGAATTTTTTTAACTTTTCAGTCTGGATATCAGTTTCAAACCTTGTGCTACTGATGAAATATCAGAAATGAAGAACAGGACAGATGCTTCACAGGCATCAGAAATGAATGCAGGAATAGTGCAGAAATCACAAATTCTTTATGCTTAAGACATGTGCATGAGACAACCCAGGCCTGCCCTCTCCTTGCCTGATGGCCATGTCAGAACAAAGAGCTCAGGAGCTGCCTTTGGCCTTAGACGGTAGATGCTCCCATGGCAGCTGCTTATCCTCTCTGTTCCTTTGCTCATGTGTCTCATTTTGCTGATATTTATGAAATGACTGTCTCAAGTGAGACAAAACATTAACTGTCCTCAGTCTCTACCTTACTGCAAAGTCCTTGTTGTTTATACTTTGATGCAGCTTTAATGGTGTGTCAGTAGCAAGTCCCTTCATTTCATGGACTTTGATCTTCTATCTAAATCCAATATCTAATTCTAAGGCCTTTTTCTTATTTGAGATCTAGATATTTTATATCAATAAGGAAAGTTAAATAAATCAACATTGTCAATGTAAGTTAAACAAAATTATTATGAATTTTTTATTAATTTTTAATGTTTCTATTAAATCCATAATTTTTCCTTCTGTTAGTAGTCATGTATATTTCAAGAAAAAAAATAAACATCATAATCAATGGTCTATTTAATACAATCCTCTCAGGTGCCCTTAAATAACTACTGTAAGACGTACTGAAGCATCATGGTATATATACAAATAAGAAATGGTATATATACAAATAAGTGCACTGCAGCTTAGACACTGAAAATCGGCCAGCACACTATTCTCAAAGCTGGTGTGCAGTATGCAAACATTAAGTAGACTTTGCACTGGGGGTTTATAGCATCTAGTGCCTGTTTTTATCTTTGATGTCTCCAAGGTATACAACAGCACAGCTGCAACTTTCTCAGGTATGGGGGGAACCCTCTGGCTCTACCTTCCAAGGTTCAAGTCAGTAAATATTTTAACCTGGTTATTATTAGTTTCTTAAATCTTGCTGGTCATGTGCTTCTTCACTATGGGACCTCAGAATAAATGTCAAGAATAATTAGCCGACATTTGGTGAAGATCCCCAAAGAAAGAAATGTTATTCTGTAAATATCTTAGCAGGAATTTTAGAAATATTTCATTGTATTGCCCTTTTATTGCACACAGCTGAGACTGACACTATTCCCCTTGAACTGAGGTCCCTTCCCTTCCCTTCCCTTCCCTTCC